>NW_024039593.1:0-112500 GCF_016077235.1 Cyprinodon tularosa
GCTGCCCCGTTGACAGACCTACTTAGCCCTAAAGTGGCTTTTATTTGGTCTGATCGGTGTCAATCTGCTTTTGAGCAAACTAAGCATTTGCTGGTTAATGCTCCTGTGTTGTCTGCTCCTCGTTTTGATGTACCATTTAAGTTGGCTGTGGACGCTTGTGATTCTGGTGTCGGAGCTGTCCTGCTCCAGGATGGTACTGATGGGGTGGAACATCCGGTTTCTTATTTTTCTAAGAAACTGGATAAGTATCAGAGATGGTATTCCACCATTGAGAAGGAGGCATTAGCGTTGATCCTTGCTTTGGAACATTTTGAGGTGTATGTTGGAGGTTCTAGCGGATCTGTGGTTGTTTTTACGGACCATAATCCGTTAGTTTTTCTGGCTCGCATGCGGAATAAAAACCGCCGCTTGATGAACTGGTCTTTGCGACTCCAATCCTTTAACATCTCTATACAGCATGTTCGTGGTAAAGACAACGTAGTGGCCGACGCACTCTCGCGTCTCTAGTCCCGTTTGTTTTTTTCTCTGAATGGGTTGGGGTTTTTTTTTACTTCAGACCCCATTCAGAGTCTTTGGGTGGGGGTGTTATGTGCTTCGGGCACATTATGATTTTTGTCCATTTCTTTTCTTTGTTTCTTATAAACTTTAGTTGAAGGATCTTTTGTTAATATATTTTGGGATTCTTTTAGCAAGTTAATTATGTTAATTTGTGGTGCTGTCGTCCGCCTATACAGGTGCTGGTCATAAAATTAGAATATCATGAAAAAGTAGATTGATTTCAGTAATTCCATTTAAAAAGTGAAACTTGTATATTATATTCATACATTACATACAAACTCATATATTTCAGATGTTTATTTTGTTTAATTTTGATGATTACAAATGACAACAAATGAAAATCTCAAATTCATCATATCAGAAAATTAGAATATTACTGAAGACCAATAAAAACAAAGGATTTATAGAAATGTTGGCCAACTGAAAAGTATGAACATGAAAAGTATGAGCATGTACAGCACTCAGTATTTAGTTGGGCCTCCTTTGGCCTGTATTACTGCAGCAATGCGGCGTGGCATGGAGTCGATCAGTCTGTGTCACTGCTCAGGTGTTATGATAGCCCAGGTTGCTCTAATAGTGGCTTTTAGCTCTTCTGAATTGTTGGGTCTGGTGTATTGCATCTTCTTCTTCACAATACCCCATAGATTTTCTATGGGGTTAAGGTCAGGAGAGTTTGCTGGCCAATTAAGAACAGGGATACCATGGTCCTTCAACCAGGTACTGGTAGCTTTGGCACTGTGTGCAGGTGCCAAGTCCTGTTGGAAAATGAAATCTGCATCTCCAAAAAGTTGGTCAGCTGCAGGAAGCATGAAGTGCTCTAAAACTTCCTGGTATGTGGCTGCGTTGACCCTGGACCTCAGAAAACACAATGGACCAACACCAGCAGATGACATGGCACCCCAAACCATCACTGACTGTGGAAACTTTACACTGGACTTCAAGCAACGTGGATGAAGTGCCTCTCTTCTTTTCCTCCAGACTCTGGGACCTTGATTTCCAAAGGAAATGCAAAATTTACTTTCATCAGAGAACATGACTTTGGACCACTCACCAGCAGTCCAGTCCTGTTTCTCTTTAGCCCAGGCAAGACGCTTCTGACGCTGTCTGTGGTTCAAGAGTGGCTTGACACAAGGAATGCGACAGCAGAAACCCATGTCTTTCATACGTCTGTGTGTGGTGGTTCTTGAAGCACTCACTCCAGCTGCAGTCCACTCTTTGTGAATCTCCCCCACATTTTTGAATGGGTTTTGTTTCACAATCCTCTCCAGGGTGCGGTTATCTCTCTTGCTTGTACACTTTTTTCGACCACACCTTTTCCTTCCCTTCGCCTCTCTATTAATGTGCTTGGACACTGAGCTCTGTGAACAGCCAGCCTCTTTAGCGATGACCTTTTGTGTCTTGCCCTCCTTGTGCAAGGTGTCGATGGTCGTCTTTTGGACAACTGTCAAGTCAGCAGTCTTCCCCATGATTGTGTAGCCTATAGAACTAGACTGAAAGACCATTTAAAGGCTTTTGCAGGTGGTTTGAGTTAATTAGCTGATTAGAGTGTGGCACCAGGGGCCATCAATTTTGAACCTTTTCACAATATTCTAATTTTCTGATATGATGAATTTGAGATTTTCATTTGTTGTCATTTGTAATCATCAAAATTAAACAAAATAAACATCTGAAATATATGAGTTTGTATGTAATGTATGAATATAATATACAAGTTTCACTTTTTAAATGGAATTACTGAAATCAATCTACTTTTTCATGATATTCTAATTTTATGACCAGCACCTGTAAATAGGCTGGCCTTCAGCACGTTAGCGCGTTCCTTTCCAACCTCGTTTGGACGCCACTTCCCACCTGCTTCATTTGCTCCATCGTGTGCGGTGCGCACTTGTCTTGTCGCTGCGGCCTGCAGCGGACGTTCCAGCCTGCCGCGGACGTTCCAGCCTGCCATGTGGTATTTTTGTTAACTTTTTCTTACTTTTTTCTTGAGGTTTTTGGCCTGGCGGGACCGGTAGTCCTGTTTTCGATTTTTCTTTCGCTTAGGTTATTTTTTGCCTTTAGTCCGGTACCAGTAGGGGCTTCGACGGCCCTGTATAGGGTTGGCCCCCTGCTGTACCGTTTTATTCTGTTCGATCGGCCTGCCAGGTCCAACTTTCTGTTGTTACTTTGGGTTTCTTTTTTTATTTTTTTTGGGGCACGGGATTTGAGGGCCGTTAACTATTTTTCTCTTCGCAGAACATCTGAAGAAGCCGAACCAAGAACAACTAAAACGGAGAGAATTTATTAATAAAATATCTTTTTTTGAGCCCTCATTTTTGTCTCGTGTCCTCAAATATGTTGTGTCCTTGGTGGGGGTAACACTGCCAATCACGAGCGATTTCACTTGTTTGAGAATAGTGGTTTCAGCCAATACTGAGTAGGTTATTCAAGCCAGACCTGGCCAGCCGCGCGGGTTTGCTGCATTCATATGCTAATTAGGGCCATTAGTACAGCTGATCGCTCTCCACATACGTCAGAGTCCGTTTCCGACAATTTGTGGCACGACAAACGCGGACAAGCACGGGTTGCAAATTGTCGGAAACTGACGAAAATCAGGCAGATCTGCGGGAGTTTACGGGGGTTTACGGGGACGAAAATCTCACTTTTCATGCAGTGAGTAAGACAAACACTCTTTCGGCATTCCAATTTAAGGCCACAGGACAAGTTGTAGACAATCACATAACCATCCAGCAGCATAAAGTTGCACAGAATTGTTGAAGAAATTGGCAGCATTGCACTGCTGGAGCACTTTGCCAATGGAACTGTCTGAAAGGACCGAGGATGGAGAGATTGTTCTGCCCAGGTAACCCCACACTGCTCCCTGGGTGCCCCACGATGGCAGCCCACTGCTCCACAAGGGGATTGGTTGAATGCAGAAGTAAATTGTTCCAATGTAAGATCAATAAAGTTCAATCACTATTATTTGGTTGCAAGTGATGAAGCATGGTTTATTAGCTGGATTAGATCACCTGATTAGAGTTACCATGGTCTGACCTCAGCGCTACAGAGGGAAAGCAGGAGAAAATGTTTGTTGCTGCGGCCATTTCCCACGTTGAGGTTGATTCTTTCAATTGGAGCATCTTAGAGGGAGCTGGCTGACTGTTTGGATAATTCACCATGAGCAATGCCTGCCCTATATGATATCTGAAATACAAAAACCAACTCCAAACCAAATCCATTTTATTTTTGCCTTACTGATCTCAGGTATTTAATATACTCTATTTTCACCAAATAAGGATATCAGACAGAATTTTGTTAAATCTGAATTTGTTTATGTGCTCCAATGTTAAAGCTTATTCCTGCAGCCAACTTTTAGTATGAAGGCTGTTCGCTCCTTTATGTCTCCTTTAGTTCCCTGTTTTAAAAATGAGAAAAAAACTGAGCTACAAAACGAAGATAAAACCTATTACCTCGTTCAGGTATCAATCAAAGTCAAACTGTGGAAGCAGTGTATGGAAACGGAAACCATATGACTCCTTGACTTTTAAAGCATGATTTGATCATCTCTGGATTGCTTCTTATCAGTCTCTCACGTTGCTGTGAAGGAATTTGGGCCCACTCTCCCTTCCTATGTTTCTCCAGCTCATTGAAGTTTGCACAGATTTGTTTCTGCAGTTCTTCTCATGCTCTGCCACAAAGTTTCAGTTGAGATCCAGGTTTTGACTGAACTATTGCAACACCGGATATCTGTTCTTATCCAACCACTCAGTTTTAGATTTCAACTTTAGGTTTAGCTCTGAACCGAGGCCTTTAGAGTTTCTGGACTTTTTCATATTTTTTACGCTTTGGACGGTCGGAGGTTAGACACCTCCTCCTGACAGGAGGCTGTAAACCAACATATTGACCAGAGCCATCTTTGTTTAGTCAGGACAAAGTGAGAATCCCTGTTTAGGGTGTTGTTTTTAGACTAAAGGTCACTAGGAAACACAAAAAAGGATATATTAAAGTAATATTTTACGTGGTGTTCCTTTAAAATCTAAATATATGTTGATATTGCATTAAAAAGCATCTATTAGTCTGTGTGGGATTGAATTTAGGCCTAACTTGCTGCTTTGCCTCTGTAGTGCAAAGATGTCTGCCTCCATAAATGAGCAACTCGCTCCTATGAAATTATTAACAGCAATTTTTAAGGCAATACAAACATAAAGATTAAAATTTCAATTTGTAGATGATAGTAAATAACATACGTATGGATAGTATATTACATTTAGATTAAATTTCTGTGAGATCAATAAAGTTTAATTATGTTATTAAAAAAAAATTTCTGTCAGTAAACCCCTGTAATACAATTCAATTCAGTTTATTTATATAGCGCCAATTCACAACAGACGTCATCTCGAGGCACTTTACAAAGACAATTCGATCAGATTGGTAAAAATTTTGTGTAGAGGACATTATCCTCCTGGATACAGCGACAGTGGAGAGGAAAAACTCCTGTTTAATGGGGAGAAACCTCTTCCAGAACCAAGCTAATTATGAGCTGCTATCTGATAAAAAAACAGACTAGGGTTCAGGAAGATAGATATACAAAGAATAGCTGTCCACCTGCACCACAGGATGACCCATCAAGCAAACACAGACAGCCAGCTCCCATGTCAGAGGGTGAAAGAGAGCACATTCAGCCAGTCACAGTCAGAAAAACAGGACCACACTGGAAAAACAGGCCAAGCTCCAACATCTAGAAACAAAGGTGTTGATGTTGATATTTCTCTCCAGGATGGAGTCACAGCCAAACAGGAACAGACCAGATGAAGCTACTATGAGAAAAAGCAGAGAGAGCAGAACGTTAGAGATTGAACTAAAAAAAAAAGGAAAAGAGGTCCCTATATCCTCCAGCACTCTAAGCCTATAGAAGCATAAATATAGAAAATAGCTCAGGATAACCTGACTGTTTTGGATGAGGAATGAGAAAGGTAGAGCCTATTAATTAGTACAAACTGTAGCTTTAAATAACATGTAACCCAAATAATATCATATACTATTTTTATTTTTTTGAGATGCTAATAGACAAGTTTGTTGTCCAAATTTGCAAGGGTCATGGTTGTATTGGGGCTAAGTCATGTTGTTGGGACAACTTAGAACTCGCTTGGAGTTTTAATAAAAATATTGGAGCCCCATATGCAGACATTAACATGTTTTCAGCTCTTTCTTCTTACACCCACTTTTTAAAAAATAAGATTAAAATAAGCCGTCTTGATCAAATGAGAATTTGTGCTTCTGAGTATTTTAACTGAACACCTCAGAGGCTCCGTCTCTGGCCCGCCATGCCAGCAGTGTCTCTCCTCTCCCACCAGGTGGAAGTGAAGAACATGGATTCATCCTCCGCTCAGCGACCCAGTTGCATTCCTGCTTCAGGCTGTGCTGTTTATTCTCAGTGGATTAACTTCCCCAAACGTCCACCCTCCCTCCTCTTCATCTTCCTCCTCCACACAGCACAGGGAAAGAAAAAAAAAAAAAAGAGAAAACAACTGGAGATGTTTGGCTTTAAACACAAGGCAAATCAGCTCTCACTGAGCTCTTAAACACACACACTGACTAAATCAAGCTTTTCTACAATTTCTCTCCGGTTCTTTCTGTATTAGCATGGAAGTCATACATATTGATGCTAGGTGATTCATGTCCTGCCAACCTCTTTGTTTTATCTTTTCTCTCCTCGCCCCCTTTACCCCGGCTAAGCTTTCTGGGGATCAGGGGGTGATTAAGGCAGGAGAGGTTGGCCAAGGAGCTGTGATGATGAAGGTGGAGGCAGGCAGGGTTGTAGCCGTCCTCCGGTCCCCCTGGCAATGAGCTGGGGCCTAATTGATTTGTCAATGTGGAGCCATCTGGCAGAGAATGGGGGGGCTCAATCTGGACAGGTTGGATTACGCTCTTATATGACACACCTCGTCTTCTTTCAGGGGTTTTATCTTGGAGTGCTGATAAAAAGCGTGATTTTTAGTCGGTTTTTGGGTAAAGAAGTAATAAAGAATGGCGGAGACAAAAGGGGGAGCAGTTGAGCGGTCTGAGAAAGCTCCGGGGGTGGGGGTCAAGAGGTCAGAGGTGGTGCTGGATGGAGGTGGAAACGGTGACGGACAGAAAGATGGAGAGAATGATGGCTGCTCGTAATGATTAGTACCTCTCCGTCTCACATCCACCATCTCATTCCAATGGTTTTGACCTCAAACATGTAGATTTGGAGTGACTTCAAACATTTTTCCCCAAAAAAACAGTTACTCATGTGGAAAAAACAAACAAAAATAAGATCTCATTTGAATTTTTGCCACTTTTCACCGCTTTGTAAGCAACAGAGGTGAGATGATCCGCTTTTGCATCCTCAGGGCGAGACGATGTCTCCAAGTGGAAGTCTGCACATTATTATTGCTAAAATTAACACTTTCAAGTTGTGCAAGTGGGCGAATCTGAACTTCACAGGAGGTGCTAAAGTGTTGGGAGGCTTCGTTTGCTCAGTTGGAGCAGGTAGACATGCTTCCTACACCACCTTCTAAAACTGGAGCATCACCTAAAAGTCTAACACTGCTGCAGAAAGTGTGTACAATTGTCTCTTCACTGATTAAGATCAACTTTAGATTATTTTTGTATTTTCCGTTGCATCATGCCTCGTCCTACCTTTGTGAGCTGTTTGGCCATTTGCTTAAAGTTAGGCTGAACTTCTGTTGATTTTTTCACTTTTATGCCATTAACTCCAATCATAATCAGTCTACGAGCTCCTCATTTAGGTGTTCCTGACAGATAAATGGAGACGCACAGCCTCCAAGCTACGTATGCGCCATTTCTCAGCTAACAAGAACATGAGTACCTACTCGTGTCTTCGCCAAGTACGTTCTTGACAAGAACACAGGAAAGTTAACCTGACTCCGCCAGATGGATTTGCTCCGCATATCCATCTGGAAACCTTCCGTTGAAGTAATTTTGGGAAGGGGCCAAAATACTGGTTAGCTGATTGGCCTATGTTGGTGATAGACGGGCCAAATAAACCAATCAGATCAACGAAGCATATGACGTACTAACAGAGCGACGACGAAGAGGAGCCAAGTGATAGATCAAACTCTTGCCGAAACCAGTCGGGAGAAGAGCAAAAACATCTTCTTTCAGTGAAGAAATACTCTGTAATTCCGATAAAACTTGCTCGATAGCCACGCTAACGCTAGTTTCATCGGCTGAAGCCGCCATGTTCTTTAGACTGAACTGTCGCGCTTCTCGTTGCGTCACACCTCAACCCGCCTCAAAGCCAACGCTGATTGGACGTTCGTTTGGTGAACTGCTCCAAATTTTCTTCAACGGAGAGTCTCCAGACTGATCTGCGAGGGAAACCTTGAAAGCTCGCGAGATCAGGATGGTCTCACGAGGCTACAGGAAAGTATGGACTCAGGGAGAACGGGAACATGCAGAATAAATATAGGTCAGTAATTGTGACATCACCACATTTAAATAATAACGAACACAGTCAGATAAACACAAATCAAATGAACATTTTGACAAATAAAACCAGAAAATCGCCATCAGAGCCAGAGGTCCTTCACACACGGCTAACGTTAGACAGGCTGCCGTTAGCCTCAGAGGTCCGCTAAATCAGTAAATGTTCCATATAGTGAAGCTTAAAGTATAATATTCTGGCCTCAAATGATCTTAAAATGTACTTTTATAGAATAACAGCAACAGAAAAGAGAACTTTTAACTTAATTCTCTGAGCACCACTGGAAGCTGCTGCTGCCGTGGTGCATGCTGGGACAGCTGCTCCGATGCTCATGTTCTCAGTATTGCGTTCTTGTGAATTGGAACAGTGCTGGAGCCGAGGCTGATGACGTTTCACGAGCACAAGAGCACACAAGAATGCACAAGTAAATGTTTGCAAATTTTTGCAAAATCTTGAAAACCAAGTCCAGTGGATATTTTTTGAATTTTTACGGAATTTGCAAGATAAAAATTTAACAAAAAAAAACAACAATATTTAAAGATCCCATATTATTCTATATCGGATTATTAAAAATATTAGCAGTGAGGCCCCAGAGCATGTTTTTGTCATCTATGGCAAATTTCTTTCAGAATAGGCAGACAGCATGTACTAAAATTCTCCTTATTGACACCCCATCTTCCCAAGCCGCATGCCCACATCCCGCAACCACGACAACCAGTTATAGTTCTTAAAGATAGTCTAGGAGCTCTTAATAATACCTTGGATGAAGGCCAGAACTTGACCACTGTGGACAGCTTACCTCCCCTTATGACATCATAGAGGGAATTGTTTTCAAACAGACTGTTTAAAGCACATATTCGTTTAGAGGTTAAGAGAGGCAATGGTCGAGGCTAAAGTGTTTTTTTTTTAGTTGTGAATCATTTGTGAATGGTTGGCTTAGGTCCGATCATCTCGGACTAATTGAAAGAAAAGAAAAAATGATGCAACCATCTCCTGTTCCCTTCATCAAGAACACGATGAGTGCTTTAAACCTTTAAGCAGAAACTCACTTTAAAATCTCAAACTGTCCCTTTAAGGAACAGAGGTCTGCTTTCCATCCTCACATATAGAACATATATCAGAAATAATGCTAACATGTATGATTAAAACCAGGAAAACGTCGACTCTGTTCTAAAACTTCATGTATTTTCACTCTGCTGCTGGCTTTGCCTAAAGGCCACGACTATCTGATGCTTTCCCCCCATTATTAGCTGCAGAGGCTCTGGTCAAACTGCTGTAAAAGTGTGAAAAATTTGACACAACAGAGCTGTTAGTCTCTGCTGTATGCCGAGGGAGGAAGACCGAAACTGTTGATAACTGCTTCATTCAAAACAACAGGTGCTCAGAGGGCCCAGAGGAGAGGCAGGAGAGCTGCAGGGAAGAGAGGGAGGTGAGAGTGACCATCAGAGGTAAAGAGAAGATGAAGTTAAAGGTCTTTGGAGGAGCAGGAGCAAAACATTGCGGCTGCTTCTCATTGGACAGCTGAGAATGTGAGAACAGTGTCATCAAGGTCTGTTAATAAAAAGCAGAGATGGCAAAAGTACTGACTTTCCGTACTTGAGTAAAAGTACAGATACTTGTGTTAAAAAATTCTCTGGTAAAAGTGGAAGTACTGATTAAACTTCTTTACTCAAGTAAAAGTAACAAAGTACAGGCTTGTAAATTTACTTAAAGTATAAAAGTAAAAGTAGAAACCACTTTTTTCATGCCGTTGCCTACATTTTAAATGGATGTCTGCCAATAGGACTAGATCTCCGTTGTGTTCATTTTCAATCATCTCGTCGTCCATGCTACTATGCTAACGCCACCGCCACCAAGCTGCAATGATTTGCCGCCAATGAATACCGCCGAATCTGTCGATTCATCTTGTAGTGGTGCGTCAAATGCAACGTAGATTCCCATCCAATTAGACTGAATTTGGTATTGATGACGTGAAAAATAATAACGGTAACTCCATTGAAATGATTCAAAACTAAAGTAACGAGCCAATTTTTTAAAATGTAAGGAGTAGAAGTAAAAAGTCGCCATAAAAATAAGTAGTATAGTAAAGTAAAAATATCAGAAAAATCTATTTGAGTACAGTAACGAAGTATTTGTACTTAATTAGACTAAGACAAACTTTGTCATTTTGTATCCACAGATTTTCTACAAAACAAAATGTTTTTTTGTAATTCTATTAAGTGTATATCTATAGCGCCAATTCACAACACTTCATCTCAAGGCACTTTACAGTTCAACAGATCAATGATTTATAGTTTTCTATCTAAGGAAAACTAGTTGATTGCATCGACTCATTGACTCAAATGCAATCCCTCACACTAAGCATGCTTGTAGCGACAGTGGAGAGGAAAAAGTGCAGTAATGTTGGTTTGGTGTTGTCAGGGTGATGGGAAAGGAAATTATTCTGATTTATACCGTTGTGTATATTAGCTGCGACACATGAATCAAGATGCTATGACTGAAAAAATTTGATTGACAGATGAGCGTTGATACATGATTGGCCGTTTTTAGGTGTTCAGGCTGATGTAGAACTAACTGGCCTGCAGAAGATAACACAGATTTTAAGTCGGGAATAGAAATTTTCTAACTTTTGGGACAATATCATCTGATAAAGAATATATTTATATACACGTTTAAGCCGGAATAATTTGACATTAAAATATGACTTCCCTATGAATTTAAAAAATGGAACTGAAACATTGTCCGTATCGGTGACATCTGGTCTCATTTGCTCCATCACACATTATTAGCAGAAGAAAACAAAGACAATGAGATACTCTGCTGTCCCTCAGGCCTCACTGGTGCCTTGAGGACAAAAAGGTTAACTTCAAAGGAGGTGCAAAGAGCCGTCGCACATTTTTATGAGCTAATCCATTGACCTATCAGCCAATCGTTGGACACATGAAGAGGTCCAGGCTCTCCTGAGCAGGACGCCACAATAGGATTACACACATGGAGACTCAGGAGAAAGGATATTTCCTGTCTGTGTGGGATGACCAAAAGCACATAGGCGTGCGTAGCAGGGTGGAGGTGTTAGGAGAGTTTCTGTGTGTTTGTGTGAACGCAGGCGGGAGCTTTTTCAAAGAGCAGGCCGTTTAATTGAATTCTGTGCCTCTCCTTGTTATTCCAGTCATGACTGAGAGCCGTCGTCCCGGCAGTGTGGGAGGGCCGGCCGTATACCTGCAAACACCGGCCGGTTTGCTCTCTCTCAGCGTGTGCAAAAAGCAAAAAGACTTGTGAGGTAATTGTGGTTGAGCTGGTGTTTTTCTAGCGCAACACGAGTCCCGATGTGGTAATGAGGAGGGGAAGTGGTGAAAGTCAGCCCCGAACCTCACCCTAAAAAGAAAGCATGAAACTGCCACAACTATACCGCTTGATGTAAGCGTGTGCGAAAGTGAAAGATTTAAGAACGGGTTCATGTGCAGAGCGTTGGAGCTAAAGAAGACAAAACGCCAGCAAATAATGTTTCTTCTGTTTGGCAATTACGAGGAAGATAGCGGCCTAATAAAATGAATGGAGTCTCTAAGCAATTACAAGCTTAAACAATGATACATAAATTGAATTTATAGATGGATTTCACTGAGGCTTATCTTGGAAAGTAATAGGATTCAGCTAGAAGGCAGGAGGGCAAAACTAAAAGAAAAAAGGACGGTGTTCTCTATTTGTGATTAAGGTTATTGAGGAAAAAGGACGCCGGATGGGTAGCCCCTCCTAAACAAGGACACTAGAAACCCTGGATGTCAATTTGTTTAACTATCGGTTTCATGTTATTGTGGCTGAAGAGTAATTCTGGAGGGAGATGTTAAACCGGAACCATAAATATAGGATAATCCAATCAGAGCTTACCTTCGCACACAGACGCATTTATTGGTGACCCGATCGTCCTCTGGTTGAAGCTCATGGAGTAAAAACAAAGAAAATGTGGGATCTATGGAGCAAGAAATGGAATAAATGTATTTCTGTGTACAGTAACACACATTTAGGTGAAACTTTTATTTTTGTGTTAAATCTGAGGTCATATTTTCACTTCCTCCTTTGTCTCCGTGGTGACTGTGGCTTTGTGTGTCTTTCCAAACAATCTAAATATGAAATTCTGTTTATTTATGGAGGGAAATTTGCTCCAATATTGTTTCAAGCAAAGACCATTTTTTGTAAATAGGAAAAAAAGGAAATACAATCCGGAAATGTAACATTAAAAAATTCTTAAATCAAAAAGAAGCTTTGAGAGTAACTTGCTGTTTTCTCAGATTTTATTTAATCTTGAATTTTATTTTCCATATTTAGTTTTTTTCAAGTTTTAAATTTCCCTTTTTACAAATTGTATTATTTTGAAATTGTTTTACAGATCACATTCTCTTCACTTCCAGCCCAATAAAAAATGCTTGGATGTCGACCAATAGAAATATTGTTTCTAACGTCCAGCAGACCAATAGAAATGCAGAGTCCGCCCCCATGAGAGAAGAAAATGTGATCTGGAAAACACAATTTAAAGAATACAAATCTGAAAACTCAATAGGAAAGAGAATTTTAGAAAAATAAGATTTAAAAAATAAAATTAAAGAACATGAAAAGACAGATAAAAGGGAAGAGCAAAGTTACTCTCAAAACACTTTTTTTATTTAGATGTTCAAAGTTTTATTTCGGAATAATTTCTTATCCATTTACAAAACAGAGCAGAAATCGCTTCATATGCCTTTAATACAGTCAGAGTTTTTATTCTCCATCACCTAGCTTCATAGCTCGCCAATCCGGCAGTCGGTGGAGGATCATGCGGTGCTGATGTTCCGTACAAACCAACTCCTGTTTTATCTCAGAGTCTGTGGTACTTGGGGGTTTATTAAAGGGGTCAAACCGAGTTTCCATTGTCATAGATGAATAACGATAGTTCGGTGGGTGAAATGGACGAACAGAGAAGTTCAAACCCCATCGACACCTCCTTTCTCTGCAAATCTCACAATTCTAAACTTCCACCATAAATCGTGCTAATCCAAACAAAGCATATATATATATAATTTATTGACGATCAGAGTCTGAGTGATGTTTTATTTTGAAAAATAGAAAAAATTGCGGTATTCTCTCCCAATTCCATCAGTCGGTGCATCTGTGCCTTTTGACACAGGTTAATTCAGTTCAAGACTCATCCTATCTATAACATCCTATCTTTGTGAAGCGGGATTTTCTGCACGTTGCAGCGACAAAAACAAAGCTACGGAGCAGACTGGACATCAGGAGCACACTTCATCTGTCATTGTCTCCGATTACGCCTAGATGGGACCCGCTTGTTGTTTTATTTTTATGCTGTTTGCATTTGATTTTATGCCAGTCCGTGAAAATATTGTCTGACATATAGCGCTCCGTGGTGCAACAGATGGGTTTACTTCTACCAGAATTACAAAGCAGGCAGTTTCTCTATTAAAAATAAGCCAGGGTCACGGGCGTAAATGCATTGTTCCAGGCTGCACAGAGAAACGTGAACATTTTCACATTCTTCCCAAGAATCCGAAGGCTCAACAGGCATGGATTATATGCATCTATCAGAAGATCCCTGCAAAGTTTGATGCTCAGTTCAAAGCAGGATTTGAAAAACTTTTTTTACTGAAACGAGGGGCTGTTCTGACCATACACTGGAAAAAATCTTAATCTAGATAAGCCATTTTTTACTGAAACAAGTGCGATTTTTGTTGAATTGAGGAGGTAATTGAAATTATTTGCCATTGGAACAAGACAATTTACATTTAAAATAAGAAAAACCCTTTTTCATTGTCTTATTTCAAGTGTATATCATCTAATTTCCTTATTCTGAGAGTAAAAATCCTCATTCCATTGGCAAATCCTCTTTATTTTGTGCTCAAATTAAGGGTAAATGCCTTTTATTTAAGACATTTTGACTTCTAGATTTTGATTTCTACATTGTTTTTGCAGTGTAAGGCCAACACAACCGCAAGCTGGAAGCATGATTCAGTCGCTAAGCTGCTGATAGATCGTTTCATTCTGGGGCTTTTAACCAGGCTTCATTAGGGCTCATAGAACAGCAAATACGCCATTTTCAGCCCAACCAATGTTACACACCCTATTCAGAGACCTGAAGGACCAGATACCCTATAGAATCATTCAATCACCCAATCTAGAACCAGAACTAAACATGGAGAAGCAGCATTTAGTTCCAATGCTCCACTTATCTGGAACAAACTTCCAGAAAACTGTAAAAGTGCGTAAAGCCTGAGTTCCTTTAAATCAAGACTAAAAACACATTTGTTTAGGATCGCCTTCGACTGTTCTAATTAAACAGTTCAACTAAAACATATTTTCTTTAAATTAATCATTTCAAAAGCATTACCATTAGTATAATAATAAAGAATATACATACAAAATAAAAGATAACTTTTATTTTTGGGGAGCAGAAAGGCAATTCTGTTTTTTTTCCACCTGTTAAAGCTACAGTGTGTAATAATTACAGGGATATACAGTCAGAATGTAATATATTATACATAACTATGTTATTTATCATCATCTACGAGCTCAGCCTCTTAACCTTAATATTTGCGTTGCCTTAGAATTCGTTATTTATAATTACATAGGAGCGGGTCTCGCAGCCATGGAGGCAGACATCTTTGCGCTACGGCAGCGCAGAGCCAACAAACTAGCGATTGCGAGATCGGCAAAACGTCACAACGATGTAGAAAAAATAACGGGTATATTTATTATCTTAAGTCTACATGAAATCTATACCCTACACAGACTAATGAAATACTATCTGTAAAATTATCTATGTAAACAAACCTCATCACTTGAGAAGGTAGGTGATGCGGACGTCTTGGAAGACATTTTGTCCCGTAACGCTCACCGTACTGTTGGGGGGAGAAGCGGTGGGGGGGAGATGTTCATGTTGCTGCAGTCTGTAGTTTGACCGCTAGATGTCGCTAAAAGTTATACACTGTAGCTTTAACCAAAAGATCTCGCATAGAAACGTGAGGCTCTCTCTAAGACTGAGCGGAAGGTTGTAGGTGCCACCAGAAGGCATTTAATTTTACTGAGACATCGGTAATCTAGAGTGGGATCCCCCCCAGTTATCCAGGTCGGCACCATAGGATTGGTGAATTGCCTGTAGATAATGGGAAAGGTTTTGCAGTTCTATGGTAGTAGAACAAAAGGCAAGGTTCTGGGGAATTTTCAACTGCCCAAGGAGAAATTTTCGATCAAATGCTAACCCAACTGTTTTTAATATTCTTTTTTGTTTCTGCATTTTTTTTTTTTCCTACTTGCTTTGATTCTGTTTTATCTTCCTGTATTTTAATCATGTAAAGCACTTGACATTGTCTTTGTACTGAATTGTGCTATACAAATATATTTGTCTTGCCTTAATATCTGGTGGATGGATGAATTGATGTTTCAACTTAAGTCTTATTTTGAAGTGAAACAGGAAGTAGCTGGAAGCTCGTTCACCAAGATCTCATTTGTTCCGCTTGAGACAGACTCATCACCATGGTGACATGATGTGATTACTCTGAATTAGACTGTAGTTACTCTGACAGCTTTGATTCTGCGTTTAACATGAACTCTGCTCTGTTTTAGAGGCCTCGATGTCTCCCTGTTGGCCGTCGGTCAGCAGCTTCCTGGAGTTTTCCCAGATAGAGGTTCTTTTAATATGTTTTGGTCGTATGGCGACAAACTTTTTCCAATCGCTCTGATGTATGAGCATTTAATACCGCGGCCATGTTTCACAGCTCAGGTGCGGCGGCTTGCAGCGTCTCATGAAGGCAGAGCTCAGTTTTGTGATTGTGACTTGAATGTGTAATTATTCGTTTGACAGCTCTTTTTCGCCTGTAAAGACCATAAATTTATTCAGAACGTCTGCCTGTGCGCGTCGTGGGTTATTTACTGCAGACGGGTAAACAGATTTTCTGTTATGTATGGGCTCCTGCTGACCGCCGTGTTAAAACCAGGCTCTGAAACTGTCATTTGTCACAGGAATTGACGTATTAACCTGTCCCTACGTAGACATGCACACATGTACGCTCACATAACGCCGCGCCGTTCGCTGCGCTATTTAATGCTTGAGTAAATGAACATGATATTTAAGTGACTGCCATTTCCTGAGCTCTGTTTTTTTTTTGCTTCCCTCCTCCTCCTGCAGGCTTTTCTGTAAATTTCCCCGGGGAGCCCGAGCCCCTTGGGTTTGGCTCGGTGTCACAGCCCCGACCGTCCGCGATACTTCATCAAGCTTCCGCGCCATTATTGGCAACGGCACCGCATATCCTCTTAGCAGTTATAGCTTTTCAATTTTCCTTTGAAATGCTGAGCCCAGCAGAACAAACGGGGCTATCTTGGCTTGGAAGTCCTGGATTGGGGTGGAAAAGCTTGTAAAAACAGCTTTGCATCGTGGGCGCACACAGAGCCACGGCCTACGAGCCGTTGACCTTTTGTGGGGCTTCGGCGCGGAGCCTCAGCACTTCTATAACAATTGTTGGAGACATTTATAATAGCTACAATTACAAGAAGCGGCGGGACGCTGTGATGTTTTAGTTTATGCTTCGCTATAAAGCATTATTTCACCACAGAACGCCCCCCCCCGACCGATGGATGTCTCCAGGGGCCCATTTACCACGATGACAGCGTGTACCTCTGCCTGATTGGTCTATCGTTCTCTATCAGACACTCTTTCCTCCAACACACGCTCACATAAACTCCTGTAAGTGCAGTTCTGCCATGTGGGTCCCCCCCCCCCCTCTACCAGCCCCACCTGTCATCAGTAAAGCAAAGCCACTGAATCAGCAGCTGCATCGTAGAAATAATCAAGCTTCTCCAGTTCTTCTGGACAATCATAAAGATGGAAGCAACAATAAAATCAGCAACAGAGGTTTCGTTTTTTTTCCACTACTCCTCCAAACTATGGATTTCTGGTCCATTCCCATTACTAATTCATGGTGGGGGGGGTTGAGTTGATGAAGGGAGGTTTGGGGTCTGCCCTTCTGGAAACCTGATCTGGATCAATAAGCGTTGACCTTGTGCTGAGCTGCTAGCAGACAGACTGGAAGAGGCCAGCCTTATCACAGATGGTGTGTTTACGGTTCTCTGTGGTGTTAATTAGTTTGGTTTCTCCAAATTTGGAAAGCTGATATATGGGTCATTCCATGAAAACTGTTAAGTTTGGGTCCATAACATTCAAAGAGGAATAGGAAGCATAATAAAACTGTCAGTAATACTTTAAGTGTCTAAAGCCATTGATTCAAGTTTAGTTGGTAGCATGAAGTCAAATGAAATTTAATAATAAATATATATTTTGCACATTTATAACTTTTTATGTTAAACTGCAATCATTTTCTCATGTCCGCTCGGACCATTTTTCTCATTCGTGTAATTTAAAACTTAAGAAATATAAATCTCAAAATGTTTTTGTTATGCTTAGAAATACTTTCCTCTTAACAGGAAATGTGTTAATTATATTAAAATGTCATATTTTTTTATTAAACTAGCATGATTTTTCTATGTCCATCAATTTCATACTCCACCCCGTCACACCAATGTTATTTTGCGCCAAAATGCGATACGCTTCCTAGAAGTGACATCACTAACAGGAAGGGACATCATTCAAGAGTTTGAAGAAGAGAAGTCCAAACAATGGTTTTTCTTTAAGAACATTTTTTGGTAAATTTTTCCTTCTAAATCCTTTCCGTTAACCGTAGCATATCCACCCCGTCACACACAAAAAGTGGGGAAAACAATTTGTTAATCAAATTTTGAAATTATATTTGTATTAATCATTCATTTTTCATTGTACTTTAAAGGAATAGTACACCCAAAACATGATTAGCCTTCATTTTCTACTCACCCCCATGCTGAACAACACTCTGGAGTACTTTTTTGATATCTCAAATGCATCTGGAGATCTGGGAGGCTTCTTACTGTCTGCTGACATTCAAATAATGGAGGTCTATGGCGCCCGAGGCAGAAAGGTCCATAAAAGTCCACAAAAAAACGTGTCAATATTCCTCCATACTGCTCGTCCAATGTATTCCAAGTGTCCTGAGTGGGTAGCATCCAGAATTTACTCGAAACGAAGTCATTTAGAAGGATTTTAGAGCATAAACAGTAGTGTATAGGATTTCCTAAAAGAGCGTTCACGAGTCTACGGAAACCGCGGCAGACCAAACCAGATGAAAGTGCGCATTCAGCTCGGCAAAGAACTCATGCTCTTCCTCAACACTGAAGTCCTCAGACATTTTTCTTTCGTTGTTTCTTTCTTTGCACAGCTAAACAGCACATTTCTTCTTCTACGCTTGCATTATCGGCAGAGCAGACGCTGAATGCGCACTTTCATCTGGTTTGGTCTGCCGCGGTTTCCGTAGACTCGTGAACGCGCTTTTAGGAAATCCTATACACTACTGTTTTATGCTCTAAAAACATTTTAAATGACTTCGTTTCGAGTAAATTATGGACGCTACCAACTCAGGACACTTGGAATACATTGGACGAGCAGTATGGAGGAATATTGACACGTTTTTTTGTGGACTTTTATGGACCTTTCTGCCTCGGGCGCCATAGACCTCCATTATTTGAATGTCAGCAGACAGCAAGAAGCCTCCCAGATCTCCAGATGCATTTGAGATATCAAAAAAGTACTCCAGAGTGTTGTTCAGCATGGGGGTGAGTAGAAAATGAAGGCTAATCATGTTTTGGGTGTACTATTCCTTTAATGCTAACGGCACCATCAGGTTTTAACATATCCAGAAATTGAGCCATATTTCTTTAGATTTTCCACCCCGTCACACTAAAGCCTGTGACGGGTTGGAATCATTGTGATAGGTGGCAACGTTCTCCATATTGAATTAATGCTGTACATCACATAAAAACATTTAAAAAAAATAACACTTTGAAAACTGTTAGATTCAAAATATTGTGAGTTCATATTTCATATAGGACAAAAATGAATCTGAAGCACAAAAGGATTTTCAAACAGAGCTTTTCCTGCAGGAATGAGAAAGGCTGCTGCTCACACACACTATTAGTTTTTTTTGGAAAAAAAAGACACTTTCTGAAGTGAATAACATTTTGTTTGTCTTACTTTTATCTAAAATTACCCTTTAATTTGTTAACCTTTGTCCTGTGACGGGGTGGAAAAGGAAACTCTGTTCCCTGGATATAATTTGCTAAAATATTTGCAGAAAATGGTGTCTGAGCTTGAAAAATATGTTTTTTTGCAAGTGTTACATGTTCTACAGGCTATGAAACAAAAAAAAGAAGAAAAGGTTATGATCAAAAACCTCTAAATTCAGAGGTCCAATCTTTACCGTTTCCATGGAATGACCCATATGCTACGATATGGAGAAGATTTAGACACAGTACGTTTTTTTCCCCTTAAAAAGCCGATGTAATATTGAAAAGACGACTTTGGTCAAATTCTAATGATTGCCAACATCTTCTATGTTGAATAAAAAAGTTCAGATAATAATTGATTCAACATTGATTTAGTATCACTTATGGTTGAAAACCTAGTATTGATTTAACATGCAAGTCACCGACCATCTCTTGTATCATTTAAATAATGCTGCCTCACCATATTTCAGCCTCTATTCAGTCATACATTTCTCTCTGAGTGATTTTGTTTCTATGTTTGCTGGTTGAAACTGTTAGCCTCGTGAGACCATCCTGATCTCGCGAGCTTTCAAGGTTTCACTTGATAATCAGTCTGGAGACTCTCCGTTAAAGAAAATTTGGAGCCGTTCACCAAACGAACGTCCAATCAGCGTTGGCTTTGAGGCGGGTTGAGGTGTGACGCAACGAGAAGCGCGACAGTTCAGTCTAAAGAACATGGCGGCTTCAGCCGATGGAACTAGCGTTAGCGTGGCTATCGAACAAGTTTTTGTTTTCGTTGTCGCTCTGTTAGTACGTCATATGCTTCGTTGATCTGATTGGTTTATTTGGCCCGTCTATCACCAACATAGGCCAATCAGCTAACCAGTATTTTCGCCCCTTCCCGAAATTACTTCAACGGAAGGTTTCCAGATGGATATGCGGAGCAAATCCATCTGGCGGAGTCAGGTTATGAAACTGTTGGCTTTATCGATGCTCCACCGAAGCCTAGTTTATATTAAAATGTTGCCTGTTTGTTGTTTTCTACAATGAGGGCCATGATCCGAGGAAATGGCCATAAACATCTATATAGACGACCATGTGAAGCCAATATGACCATAGTTATTAACGGCTAAGACCTTTTGGGGGTTTGAGCTGTTTAAGGAAGATAGAGGTCTGCTTTAGTCTTCTTCAGTCTCTATAATTTAATAACATAAAGACATCTAGGACATCTTGCATTCGGGGCTGCACCATAATGTGGAAGGACCCCCTCAGTATGTCCTCCCCAAGAGTGGGAGGGGAGGTTTGTTGAAAGGTGCTGACGAGTAAGATTTAACTTGTAAAACCAAGAGGTGTTTAGGACTACTTTCTAGTCTAAAATATTTATACATGTAATAAAAGGTGCATAGTCACCTTAAATGCCTACACACAAAAAATTACCTTGATAAAATAGTTAGATACAGTAACGTTCCTGAAAGAGGTTTAATAGACTGTTTGAGCCTAAATTTAATTCCAGCACAGGGCATAATGAGCTAACATTAATAGATGTGGTGCCATCTGCTGGCAGTACTGTGGAACTATCAGAAAGCTAGATGGCATCTACTAAATACAGCCTGACTGTCCTGCAATGCCTCGCAGTAAACGGACAGTTTGATCCTTAACCACCAACCGATTAACAGATATTAATTTAACAAACTGATCTACAGCAAATCTAAGTTTTAGTCAATTCCTTCCCACGGGGTTCTGATGAGGATTGACTGGGTGAAAGAAAACTATTCCTAACAAAACCCTATTCCTAACAAACGGAAACAGGGTCACAGCATCGAGGGAAGAACTATTTAATCTATCCATTTATAATAATTTTGTGTTTATATCATAGAGTCTAAGAATTGCATTTCTATGATTAGTATCGGTGTTAATGAGGTCGTATAATCACACATCCATCATATAAGCAGCTACATCTCAACGCCTCGGCAGCGTTAGCTTCCGCTAACACTAAACTGTGTTCTCAGGACTTTTCCAATCATCTTGTGATAAGGTTCTTTTTTGGAATGTTCCACTCGATTTTGAAATCAATTATTTCCACACTTCGCTTCGTTGTGCTAATAGCTTAGCCGCGGTAGGCGACTTTCTTCCTTACCTAGTTGTGCATACGTGGAGTATTATACCTTACCTTATATATAAAGGCTTTGTTAACTAACAAATTAAGCAAAAACAAAACGTAAAAACCAAAAGTAATTATATATAAGAGGATGCTATAATAAAAAAAAAACTGTTTGCAACCATAGTGAACTACTGACATATAGATGTCAAACAATGTGACTATGTACCTTTCAAAATACCTCCACTGGTATCAGGTCCTAATCCAAACTTTTGTTACTTGTATAAAGTTAATGCATAAAAAGCTATCAACAAGTGCAGTACATCAGCACCCCACTAGGGGGTTGCGACACGACATCTGGCCAGACATTTGGCCGAGTTAGCCACTGTAGGATAGTTACTGTTAATACTCTTTGGAACCTCAATAAAAAAAAAAATTCAAATAAACTTGTATATAAAAAAAAGGAAATATGAGTATTTCATTTTATAACGATTAATATTGTAATATCAAACATATCATTCTAATCATATAAGGTACTTATTTTTGTTTTTACATACAAATAAAATACTCTTAAAAAGAAAACGGAAAGATAAGAATGCTGATTATTCCCAAGAGTTTATGAGGAACATATAGCTATATTCACGATTCTTTATACCATGTTAAAATATATTTCTATTTACCGGTACATTTTTTTTTTTACCGACTACGGATGTTAAAACTGAATTCTTCAAATCAGGACAACGTGGGCAAGTAATTGATGCATTTTATTGTGAGATGGGGAATCATAGAAAATAAAAAAAGAGAAACAAAAACATTCATTATAAAAAACATGAGGGTGTTAAAAGGAGGGGGGGCATATAAAACTGGGGGTATGGTTGTGACACTGATGTAAAGCAACAAGTTGGCACAAATAAGAACATAAGAACGTAGGGCAATATTATTTTGGCTTGGCAAAAAAAAAAACGAGAGTCTATGTGGTTAAGGATCATCGTTCAATACGACGGCACACACTCATGCTATTAGACATACAATTAGTTCTCAAAGTTCAGTAGCTTCATATTAGGAGAGGGGGGAGAAAACTAACATGAGAGTGGATGGAGAGAGGTCACAGATTCCAAACTTTCCGGTTTGCATGGTGAGAGCTTTTTTTCCCAAGAAGAAAAAACGTGTAAAAAAAAAACAAAAAAAAACATACTTCAGTATGCCGGAGTCTTGTTTTCCAGAGTTATTCGCCTTCTCTTCTTATTTTTTCCATACTAAAATATATTATCGCATTAATACAAACTACAGTATTGTACACTACAATGTGTAATAAATAAGCGTAAAGAAATGTAAAAAAAAAAGAAAAAAAGAATCCAACACATAAATATAAAAGTTCTCTACAACTAAACAGACAAAACCATTGTGTCGGGTGGGTGGGAGGGGGAATAATACTGTAGAGCATGAATAGAACAAACACTGAAATAAAACATGAAGGGAGAAAAATAATACTGACGGGTAAAAAAAAGGGTTAAATTAAACTTCATTTTGTTTCCTGAAGAGATTTCTGAGGGTGTTTAAAAAAAAAAAAACAAGTGCGCTGAACAAGCTAAGGAAATGTAGGATGCAGTTAAAGAAAAACCAAAAGTCTTCATTAAAACAACAAGTTTGACGAAAAAAAAAAAAAACGAAATAAAATCTCTAAAATCTAGCGGGCTAATATCTACGTTTTCTGCAACAGTTTTCCGGTTTATTGTTTGATTGGGACCCGGCATCGGTTGGTATCGGCTGTTAGCTTCGACAGCGATATCCAATGGCACTTCTGAATCGCATGCTTTCTTATTAATGCTTTTTTTTTTTTTACTATTATTTTTGCATAAATCTCACAGTTAATGGATGAGGTGGTGGATAAGAAGGCTTTTTTTTTTAGTGAACAGGTGCTTAGACGTTCAAAACAAGATGTCTGACCTAGCCTAAGCGTGGCTAACCCCGTTAGCAACTTAGCTTCATTAGCTTGCTTATTTAACGTGCATATACATGTTGAGAAAGAAATAAACGAGTGGCATTTTTTTGGGAGGTTATGTGCCGAACTGTTTTATGCTGTGTTCACACCGAACACGTTTTGAGCGTCAAGAAAGCGTCGAGAAAAGTGCATACATGTGTGTTTGATTGGTATTGCTGGTCGTTGTGTACTGATGCAATTGCTTTATTTGCTCTGATAAGTGGGTAAAAAGAAATTTTAAGATGTTTTTAAGCAACAAAGCACACCTCAACAAGTTATCTGCGCAGTCAGTTTCTCAGGATTATGGCTACGTTCACACCGCAGCCTGAAGTGACCCAAATCCGATTTTTTTGCCCATATACGACCTGGATCAGATTTTTTCATGACAGTCTGAACGACACAGATCCGATTTTTTTCCAATATGACCCAGGCCACTTGGCTATGTGGTCCTGAAACAAATACGAATCTGATCTTTTCAAATGCGACCTGTGTGTGAACAGAATCCGACCTGGCCGTCATTAATACCCGACAAAGGTCACTATTCTGGGTCTTTCTACGGAGAAGCGGCAAGAAAAAAACCCAACCATGGTAGATGAGGATGCGGAGAGCAGTATTTATGTTTAAACATATTGAAAAGATTGTGTTTCTATGGTTGGAAAAGATCGCTAGATGCGCACCGGCACTACCACCCACGATTACTTCCGGAAAAATAGAGCACGCTGGCCTGTGACGTCATCGCGTCATCTACCGCGCATGCGGGACACTTGCGTTGTATGACTGCAGTTCACACAGGAGATCACATACAAGTCACATATATTTGAAAATGTTCACTGCAACGTCAAAAAATCGGATTTCGCAAAAAAATCGGAATTGAGCATCAAGGCCTGCAGTGTGAACGTAGCCAAAGATTCTACTTTTAAATATTCTATCATAGCTTTTCTGAGCGGCAGAGCCTCCTATACAAGGGGATAGTAGCACTGGGAATCCCCAGAGAACGATTTGCATGTTATCCCCAAGTAGGTGTGCGTTCAGGATCGATACGACGCCGTCTGGGCGGTTCTGCCCTGAAGAGGGACAGTTTTGTGTCCTGGTCAGACGGAAGCACCTTGGAAAATGACGAATTAAGCCACAGCTATAGTTTGACGTGCTTCGTAAAATCTTTCTGCAACAGTATTCCAGTTTATTTTTTAATTGGGAGCCGGCATCGGTTGATATCAGCTGTTAGCTTCAATATCCAATAGCAATTCTGAATCGCATACTTTAATTTCAATGCGTTCTTTCTCATAAGTCTCCAAGTTTAAAGATGGTGGGTAAAAAGTTAGACATTTATGTGAAAAACCAATTAGCCATTTGAGAAAAGAGTGTCTGACCTAGACTAAGCATAGGCTAACCGAGTTAGCTTCTGCTCCTAATACGTAAAGCACTGTGACTTGCCTGGTAAAATCCAGGATCACCATGATGAGTTGAAACAGGTGTTCTGTCAGCTCAGCACACCCTTAATAATATGTATGTGCGCGTTGTCACAACCCGATCCGTCCCGGAAACACGATCCATCCTACGCATGCGTGAAGAGATATACATCCAGGTAACCATAAATAATGTGATTATGGTACTAAAATTTGTTATTTATATTCTTATCTCACTAAAGAATGCTAATACACATCTTTAAAAGATGTTATATGACTTTTGTGAGACAATTTTTATGCTTTTTACATTTTCTTCGTTAAACTGCTTCTCTAACGTCATCATCAGACATGCTTAGTACAGTCCAACAAAATATGATTAACCATCTTTATCTGCATTTTAGTGTTTTTTTTTTCTTTAGATTACGCACTATATACCATAATGTTAAAAGGAAACGAAAACATAAAACTCAAAGAGACTAGATTTATGTTTAAATCCGAAGCCGAAAAAGTTAGCAACCGGAATAACGTAGAATTTCCGGTGCAGATCGGGCAGAGACGAGTGATAAACCAGAAAGGATTTTAAGGTATTTATTTTCTAAGGAAATACATTATTAACCTTTAACACTTTATATTTTAGTACGTTTGCTATTTTTGGGGAGGGAAAACATAATTTAGGTCTTTTTAACAAAATTAAATCGAGGACGACCCAGATGTATGTCTAGATGCGCCAATGAGCTGTTATCGGATCGTGCTTCCGGGACGGATCGGGTGGCGACGACGCTTAAAAGTTCCCGACACATTCACGATAAAAACAATTGAAGATGCTGGAAAACCTCTCAACGACCCTGATGCTCAAAACACATTCGGTCTGAACTCAGCATTAGTGTCCAGATTAAACAAATAAGACAAAAAAAGTTAATAATTAGTGGTTTTAGTGATGCTGGTTGGCCATCCATCCATCCATCCATCCATCCATCCATCCATCCATCCATCCATCCATCCATCCATCCATCCATCCATCCATCCATCCATCCATCCATCCATCCATCCATCCATCCATCCATCCATCCATCCATCCATCCATCCATCCATCCATCCATATTGAAGTTTTAATCATATCTTTATATTTATACATTTCTTTATATTTATATAAATGGGCCAAACTGGTTTGGGGACTTTGGTTGGAATCTCTCCATGAAAAATGCAGGAACCTTGTTAGTTTCGCCAAGGTTGATTCGACAGATATGGAATTGATCGTGATCTAGCTAAATAAAATAAAAAAAAACAACTAAAAACTTTAAAAACATCAACACTGCCTGGTTATAAAACATATTTGCTCTCAGTCGACTTTCTTCTTAAGGCTCAGAGTCCAATCCAAACAACAGAAATCAGGTGTGTAATGCTAACCGCGTGCTAGCGTGACGGCGTGGCGCGATAATACTGAAGGGTACGACAAAAAAAAATCAGCCTGTAGGTAAACCAAGCCACTTGTAGTGCACAGGATTTGTCTTTTTTTTTTTTTCCTTCCAACTTAACAAAATACTGACTTTTTTTCATTTTGTTCATTGGCAATAAAAAGATATAGAAATATCTCCCAACTGTACAGCTTTTAAAGATTAAAATATGAGTGATAAAATTAGTAACACTGATAAAAAGAAAGGACCCAAGGTGTTTTAGTAATAAAACATTATCTAAAACGTGTCGGCTCTAGCTTCCAAAGTCTGTATAATGCATCGTCCTTTGTTCGTTAAAATTCCTCTTCCTCTTTCTGTTTTACAAACGCTTCTTCAAACAGTGAGAAATGCTCTCCTGCGGTGAAAGTCACTAGTATTTTTTTTTTCAGGCACACCTGGATTCTACACAGTAGTGAACTGTCAGAGTGAGCGGACGTTGCTCCTCTGCGCGGAGCGAGGAGGAGTCTGATTGTATCTCAGGGAGGAGCCTCCTTCAGTCTGTTTCTGCGTTCTCCTTCTGCGTCTCCTTCTCATCCTGAGAATCTTCGCTCCTGTCTGTTTCACCTCTGCTCCCCTCTCGGACCTTCCCGCCCGCCTCCTCGGTTACTCCTCCCTCTACGTCCGTCACCTCCTCTGGATCGACGTTGACCTGCCTTGTGTCAGCTTCCTCTTTCTCCTCCTTCTCTAATGTTCCATTCTCTCCATCCTTCTCCTCCTCCTCCCCCTCCTCCTCCTCTATCTGCACAACCTGGATATCATTCATGTCCACCACACCCTCCTCTTCCTCTTCCTCACTCTCTTCATCCTCCCTGGTGCTGCTCCCTCGCTCGTCTGAGTCCAGTAGGGATGGGGCCGTGTCCTGCTGCATGTCAGCAGGGCCCTCGCCGTCCTCCTCTGGGCTCTCCCGCCCCCCCGCCTGGCTCTGCGCCTCCTTCTTGCAGTAGGAGTAGCGGTGGTTCATGTGTTGGGAGTAGGAGCCGGAGTGGGAGAAGCGCTTTCCGCACTTGTCACACTGGTACGGCTTCTCCCCCGAGTGGAGTCTCATGTGTTCGATCAAGTGGTGTTTGTGTTTGAAGGCCTTGCTGCAGATGCCGCACTCATGAGGTCGCTTCCCTGCGAAGAGAGACGTAAATCAGCATGAGTGCAACGAGAATCACCATAAAAAGCCAGGCTGGTGGAGGGACCCCTCTGATGCTGGATGATGGAGAATCTACACAAGCTAAAGATCCTACTGGAAGCTCTTTGCTGCCATCTAGTGGTGATCAGTAGAGCATTATTCTATTATTGGTTCAAGCAAAAAAGTTTTATATATTGAAATGTAAAAACAAAATGCTATCTAGAAATGAAAGTTTGAAAAAGTTCTTAAAAAGCAATTTTGTCAATTTTTCACATTTTCTTTTCTTCTAAATATTTTTTTTATTTCATGTTTTAATTCATTTTTATTCTGCAAATTCTATTTTTTCTTTTTTTTTATGAAACTTATATTTTCAAATTTTATTTTTAAGTTTTTTTTCTCTGATTGAGTTTTATTAATTGCATTCTTTCCAAATTAAGTTTTCAAGCGGCCATGAGCGAGTTAGTGTATTCAGACTGAGATGAAGACAATGTGATCTATAAAACACAATTGGAAGAAATGCAGTTTGTAAAACTCAATCTGAAAAAGAGACATTTGAATTAACAAAAAAAAAAAAATATATAAAATCTGTACTGACAAAATAAAACATAAAAAGATGGTTGGAAAAATTAACATCTTAGAAAACGACAAAGTTACTCTTAAACCCTAACATCCAGCAGAGGAATTAAACATT
Organism: Cyprinodon tularosa; assembly: GCF_016077235.1. Lineage (NCBI taxonomy): Eukaryota > Metazoa > Chordata > Actinopteri > Cyprinodontiformes > Cyprinodontidae > Cyprinodon > Cyprinodon tularosa. The sequence goes on from NW_024039593.1 coordinate 27,868, forward strand.
AATGTTAATTGGTAAACCTTAATCTGGTTTCAAATGAATTTGAAATAATAAAATATGGAAAGAAATTGAAAAATGAAAATTAGAAGAAAAATGAAAAAAATAACATCTAAGAAAACAATAAAGTTACTTTAAAAATCCCTTTTTATCAAGAAACTTTTTTTCTAGATTGCTTTTTTATTGAATTTGCAACAATAATGGAACAAAGTTCACTCCGTATAAAGTCAGGGTTGAAACACAGAATGGACACAAAAGGATTACAACATAAAGTGAGCTTCACAAAGACTGTGAATCATTGCCTTAAAGGAAATTTAAGAAAAACAAACCCTGTCTTATCAAAATCATTATAAAATCTAAAATCCTTCATTCCATCAAAAAATCAAATGTAGGTTTTAACATTCAAAGAAGTAGTTCCCAAAAGAAATTTCAAATAGAGTTATAGCTAAAAGAATGTGCAGGAAAATTATCCATTTATGCAACTTTCTTTAGAAAAATAAAGCCAATGTTTGTATTAACTGAACTACTTTGAATTGTTCCTGAAAAGCTTCCCAGATTACACACAAGATCATAAAGTTGAGCTTTTCTTGGTTCCTGCATAAGATGGCTGATCTTCGGTGCTCTCTATGAGGGATTTTGGCTCATTAAGATGTGGAATAAAGCATCTTATCTGCATCTTAAAAGGCATTTAATGTTAAATTAATCATTTTTGTACTTTTACAAATGGGGGGCGCTCTCCCGCTTTGGCAACAACTGGTTTAACAAATGAGATATGAGCAAGAAAATAAGGAGCATACAGATTTTATGGGTTTTTAAGACCGCCTGAATGTTTTTCTGAAGAATCACATAAAAGGAGTTTGACAGAAAAAGCAAAAATGGAATCAAACGTTTTTACGCTCGCTTGGGGTTTAGTTTAAAAAAAAGAAGAGAAAAAAAAGGAAATTTGAAAATTTGTAGAATAAGTTCTGACATGGGTGAAATCTACCTCATGATAGAGGCGGCATGGAGGAAATGAGTTCATGACAGATTTTGTAGGTAATTAAAATCAACATTGATGACAGGCTTCTTTTACAGTTATATAAACAGTTAAACTTAACCCTTTATACTTTGAAAATCAACATTTCAAGCTAATATTGTTATTGGAATCCAGGAAAAGACCTTATTACCTTTGTAACATAAAAAAAAATATATATGGATATTTTGATGACAAAAATTTATGTTAATGTAAAAACAAGAAACGCCAACTTGCCCGAATATATTAAAGGGGAACGCCGTTTTTTTTTTACATTGGGCCCTTGATTTTACGTTATTACATCACGTTCTACTCAGTTTTGTGTCAGTTTTGTTATGGTAACGTCTTCCTATGAGCAACGACTTGAAGACACAAACTAAACTGTTCATAATTTATTCTTTATGGTACGCCAGCATTCATAACATGGAGGCGGATCACTGCCCTCCAGACATCCACTGTTATATTTTCTACATACGTTTTAAAAACAAAGCGGCGCATGTATGACGTTTGTGCTTTCAAGTCGTTTGCTCATAGTAAGACGTTAGTTGAATATAACTAAGGGGTGTGCAAAATAATCGTCATGACGATGCATCGCGATTCTAATTTTTGTGATCTACTGCATCGATTCTTGAAGGCAAGAATCGATTATAAAAAAAAAAAAATGAACAAATAAAATACATGAATGGTTGGCGCACATCAGCCAAATCAAGTGGAATACAACTTCCAGTCCAGCAGATGTCGCTGCGGATGTGTTGACGCCCGCTGCTTTGTGTCACAAGCATTTCCGGCCGCGGGAAACTGAGACAAGTCATTCAAAAACAAAATATGGAGGACAGTGAGAAAATACGCCCCGCGGCTCCATCACATTTCAAGTCAGATGCTTGGATGCATTCTGGCTTTAAAAACAAAGAAGGTAAAAATGAAATTGATATGATGCACTTAATTTGCAAATGGACCACTGAGGCGATGTAAACGGCACTGATTATCCTTATTTTGTTATTTTAAGTTTGATGAATCCTAAGATCTTTTTGTCATAGTAATAGTAATATTTGTGTCCAGTATTTGTTTCCATGGCAACACCTCCAAAAGTCGTTTCAATAAATACAGCTATGTATGAATTCAGTTGCTTTCAGTTATGTATCGATTGAAGACACGATCCAGATCACACCCAGCCAGTCAGCCACTGGTAACGGCTGTATCTTTTCTTACAGTGTTCAGTGAAAATATCGCAATGCATCGCAATAATTCAAGTATCGTGATGCATCGTGATAGAATCGCATCGTGACTTCTTTGCCAATACCCACCCCTAGATAGAACCTAACGGAATATCTTCAGAACGGCTCCAAATGACATAAAACTCATAAGTGTGAGTAGAACATGATGTAATAACGTAAAATCAAGGGGCCCAATGTAAAAAAAAAAAAAAAAACGGCGTTCCCCTTTAAGAAAAAATAATTCATGACAAACATAACCTTAGAGGCATTAATATATTAATCAAGGGTTCATCTAATTGGCCAAATGTCAATAAGATGACATGCAGCCATGTAGCATGATCTTTGCTGAATGGCTGGATGTAGATCTTGTGCTTCTAGACCTCACTGAGGGACGGAGGGACTCCATTTGTAAGTGATCTAAAATGGTAACTTGCCCTATAAAGTGTTAAAAGATTGAATTACTGTAAAATTATGTCTTTTGGTAATTTAAATGATATTGTAGTTTTGTTTTTTTATACATAGTTTACTGCAGTTGACATTTCTTCTGCTATCTAAAAGATTGATGGACCAATCGACTAACCCCGATGAGAATATAAACCTCTGCTAATGTAATGTCTGAATAATGATGTAGTTTGATCAGCAGACACACGTTTATGTCCGTCCAAAGCAACCTGATCTGATGACCCAAAAGCCATTGATGCCAGGTCAGGGTTCCTACAGCATAAGGAAAGTTAAATTCAAGACTTTTTAAGACTTTTTAATGCCACTTGAAATAAAAATTTAAGACCAAATTCACAAGAAATACAAGAAAAACCTGCTTGCGAAAACTTAACCCAAAGGTTTATTACAACATAAACCACTGCACTAATGTTTCAAACTTTGAAAAGCTTCCCATATAGGAAGAAAGCTAAAAACACACAAATGACAGATATATTTTAACAATTATTTAACTGAATTCACAAACTTTGTTTTAGCAGGGAACAAAACAATCAGTTTTAAAGCCCCAACATAACCAGTGCTAAGTCTTTTTTGCAGCTATTTTTCTTTGTATGGATTTCTTAGTCTGTTTGATTTGGTGATAAGTGGAGGTGTTGCAGAGACAAGGGTGGAACTAAACTGAGAAATACCGGCTGTTTCTCTGTAACTTGATTTTGACGCTTTGTGTTTCGCATTTCTCATGCGCGACTCCACTGCCTTAAATCCCATCGTTCCTGTGTTACTCTGTGCCTTACGTATGTTCCCTGGTTTTAGCCATGGAGAAAACTCTTGGCTGGATAACCAATTTTCGTTACATTTTAGGGATGGAACGGTTTTTGAAAACCGTCCGAACCTTTCGGTTCGACTGTCTTCGATTCGCGTGTGTTGCGTTCGGTTCATGCGCTGCTCCATTTTCTCATAGGCGAAGCGATTACACTCCAGAGCAGAAGGTGGCGGTACAGCGACCAAAGCCAACCACCAGTAGTAAACAAGAAGAAGAAGCGAAGCAGCGTAGCCGGGTGTAGCAGAAAAAAATCAGTTGTTGTGGAGAATTGTGTGGGTATGGCGAGTGGGAAAGAACAGGAGTTGGAAGACGCGCCAGCAGCACTTTATAGGTCTGCTGTATGGGACCACTTTGCATTTAGAGTGACCTACGATGACGGCGGAAAGAAAGTTGTGGATAAAAGTGCAACAGTGTGCAAGCATTGTGCAACACGTTTTGTTTATGCTAACAGCAACACGCCCAACATGTCATGCTAACCCGAAATCCCACATACTCCGTCGGCGCTCCGCTCCACTGCGCACGAGACCGCCTTGGCAAAGCAAAGCCTACAGCCTCCACTGTGGCTCCCGTCCCGAGTTCCTCTGAGATCGTAGAGAGCATGCACGAGATGATTAAATTCAAAGCAGCAAAACATGCGGAAATGATCCAGGGTTTCCGCGAATCATAAAAAATAATTACAATTCATAATTTTTTTTGGATTTTTTCATTAATTTCATAATAAAATTTTTTATTATTTTTATTTATTATTTTTTTTTCGGTGTAACAATCAACATGTACCGAACCGAACCGAAAACCGTGACCACAAAACCATGAAGCGAACCGAACCGTGGATTTTGTGAACCGTTCCACCCCTCTTACATTTACACTTTCTCATATTTTCCAGACAAAAATTTAATGCCGCATCTCCCAAATGTCCGGGCCGCAACAACGATTTATTGGTTCCGCTATCGGGACGGAACCAATAATGGCGAGCCGTTGTTTTTTTTTTTTTTATAAAAAAAAAGAAAACCTAAATTTTATCATTTTATTTAGATACAAAAATAAATCTTAATAAAAATAATCTTATTTATGATGCTTTAAATATTAAGACTTATAAAAGATTGATTTAAGATAATTTAATACCAATTAAGGCCTTAGTTTTATTTTGAAGAATTCAATGCCTTTTAAGACTTTTTAAGGACCCGCGGGAACCCTGCAGGTGTGGGCGGTTGTTAGGGACGGCGACGCACATGAGGATCAGCAGGGATGTCTGCTAACACCAGCTCTCATCCTAAACGGGCTGAAAATGGACTTTAGATATTTAAAGAAATCTGAAGACTGCTAAACGGAGGGATGAGTGGAAAACAAACAATCCCCCGCATGTTCCTACACCCTGAAAGCGTGCTCCATCATCAGGGTATCCAAGGAGAACATTTCAACACAAGCAGCTTAGTTTCACCTAAGATGAGGTCACTTGGAGCTGAAAACCGGGCGTCAGAGCCAGGTATCGGAGTAATAAAGAAAAAGAAAACGCCTCTGAGAGCGCTGACCTGAGCTTGGCCGCCGAATCATCATCTTGAAGTGCTCCAAATCACTACCAGAGTTCACTCCTTGCAACATGCGGAGCCGTACATGAGAAACTGGCAGCGGCGAGACGGGGAGTTGGTGGAAATAAATTCTCAGACCTCTTCTGTGAGTGTTGAGTAATACCTGCTGGAATGGGGGTGTCCACCCTTCTTCCAGCAGCTCAAAATCCCCCTCTGCTAGCGCTCTGACTCATCCCACAGGGGTTTGGTTTATGTCTTTTTTCTGTGTTTAAACATTTACCTGTGTGTTCGTATTTGTGCCTCAGCAGCGAGCTGCTCTTCTGGAAGATCTTGTCACACAGGTCGCAGGCGTACATGCCGCTGTCCGTCTTCTTCATCTTCTTCCTCGCCGGTCCGGAGTCCGAGTCGTTCTGCTCATCCATGGCCGAGAAGCCCTCCGAGCCAAGATCCAGCCTCTCTTCCTGAGAAATCAGACATCAGGTTACAATGAGTTCTTCCTCATAGAGCAGTGATTCAGGACGGCTTCATACCTTCGTCACAAAAACAAAACGCTTCACTATCTGAGACAACATTCCCCTCTGCTGCAGCAAAGGGATGTTTGGCATCATTTGTGTTTTACAAGGCCGATCTATGCCAATCCACTTAACACAAAAGTATGATACAACAACAGGAAATCGATTGGGCAGGCAGAGGTGCTGCTTTCCGCCCGATTCCAACGGATCAATAGGGCGTGTGCAGCAGAGAGCAGCTGCGTGTCCTCTGAGGGACAGCCTCACATTTACAGCCGTCCTTCCTCCTCTCATTAAGAGCTTCAAGTTTTACTAAACCTCCTACACAAGAGTTTATCTATGGAGGATAAAAAGTGCCAAAATTAAATAAATAAATACAGCATTAAATAAATAATTAAATGTGTCACTAATTAATTAAATGTGGAATTAAATAAATAAATGTGTCATTCATTAATTAAAACCATGTCACTAATATAAAGTGCCACAATTAAATAAATAAATACAGCGATAAACAATTAAATGTGTAATTCATTCAATAAATAAGGAATTAAATATATAAATGTTTCATTAATTTAATAAAATACGTCTTTATTTTATTTAAGAAATATATATATATAATTATTTCATGGTCCTGTGTCGCAGCGCATCGAAACCATTAAAAGAATCTGTCAAACTCACCAATCAAAGTTAGGGGGCGGGATTATCTAACACCTGATTGGTCACCCTGCACATTAAGGCGAAGCTAATCGATTACAGAGACTGTGATCCACAGGTTGTGAACATACTCTGATACAGAAGGTGGCGACTCGATTCGCGTTAACCCCGCCCCCTAACTTTGATGGCGTGTTTTAGCGTCAACGATTAAACTGCTTCAGCTCACTGTGATTTTGAATTTTAGCAGCTCTGAACGATAAGTTGAAACCATGACTACATCTGCTAGAGATCTGGGCTGATTGTGTTCAACAAAATAAAATAACAAAAAAATACAAGATCATGGTAAACAAACTGTGGCTAAATGCTAATTGTGCTAACGCTACATCCACATGATGGTCATATACCTACCCTCACAAAAACAAAAAATATATAAAAAGTGGTCTAAATAAGCTTTTTTTAATATAGATTCCTCTAAAAATGGCAAAACATGAAATAAAAGACGATTTTAGTAGGCTTTTATGTATAAAATACCAGGTTATGACTCCTTTAAAGCCAGGGGCCAGTGATGGCCACGCACCTTGATCCCATTGAGGTGGATGGTTTCGTGCGTCTCTGTCCCTGCAGGGCTGTTAGCTGTAGTGGTGTACGTGTAAGCCAGCTGGGGGATCAGGATAGTCTGTTTGCTGTTATTGTTGGTGGTGGTCAGTGCTTGCAGGCATTGCATTGTGGCTACGATGTCCAGGGGTTTGGCACTTCGCTGGTTGGCGTACAACGCCAGGGGGCTGCCGCCCATGGCGGAGAGTGGCAATGAGTCCTTCTTTGTGCAAGTTAAGTTCAGAGGTTCTTCCTCGTTGGTCGAGCAGGAGGAAGCAGAGGGGTAAACTCGGGCTGGGGGCACCATGCTCTCTGCTTCGTCTCTGGCAGGCTTTGGCAGCGACAGGTCCAGTGGTCCCTCAGTGCTCTCAGGGGTATCGGCTTGGGCGGGACAGCCGGCTGTAAGGTTTATCGGAGAGGGCGAGGCAGGTGAGCTGTGCGCGCCGTTGACCTCGGCTGGCGTAGCCTCTGTGGGGCTGTCCTGGCTCACAGAACTGCTTATAGCGGCCAAATCCTTCCCCGGGACCAATGACACCACGCTGTGAGCTTCGCATGAGTCCTCCTCCTCCGAGGGAGGCGTGGGGGCACCCAGTGATATCTGTCCCTGCTGCATTTTGTCGAACCATTTCTTTACCACATTGACTGGCAGACTGACGGAGTCGGAGATCTTGACCAACTCCTCTTTGGAGGGCTCTGCATTTAAGGCAAAATATGCCTTTAGTAGCGATAGGAGGTTCTTAGGGTGGTTGCAGAGTCCTCCTTCTGACAGCAAAGCGGCAACAGCCTCTGATTTGTCTAATCCTGCCCCGTTCAGTCTGAGGTTCTCTTTCTTGCAGTGCTTAAGGGCATGGAGTGCTTCCAGCCCCCCTGGACAGTTCTCACAGAGGAGACAGGTTTTAGTGGTCTTTTCCTCTTTCTGCTTTGTCTCTTGGTCCCTGCTGCCTCTGACAGAGAGGTCCTCTGGAAGTTTCTGGGACTTGATAGAGTCAGTGGCACTCTGAGCCGGAGACAGGGGCTCTTTCTTCAGGTTGTGGGGTGTGAGCTGGCCCTGGTTGGGGTCCAAACTGTAGTTAATAATAAGTTTTGCGTTCCCATCCTGCCCGACGATCGGTAGACTGATGGCTGAGATGAGCTGCTGCTGAGGGGGGTGGAGCGTTCCAGTTGTGAGGCCTGAATTCACCTGGCCTTTGGCGTTGTTTTCCAGGACCTGCCGTATAACATTACCATCCACTGCCACCTTGAGGGCATTTTGAAGGTCCGCCAGGTTGATGCTGATCGGTGACACCAGCCCCACTGTGGGCAGGACCACCGCCTGTACGGTACCCTGCAGAGGGGCGGCGGCACCTCCGCCAAAAACCCCACCGTTCATAGTGGCCATTGCCGGCGGCGTTATTACAGCCGGCTTGTACTCATACTCCACAGGTTCTGTTTTGATCTGGTTGAGGGGTAGCTGCTCCTGGAGGGGCCTACTGTGCTCCATTTTCTCTCTAATCTGTCCACAGCGGGCCGACGGTGATGTGGGTAGCCCCGGTGATGAGCCCTGGGCCTGGTTTCTGCTGCTCCCCAGGCGCTGTCTGCTGTTCACTGAGATGACGCTGATGCACTTCTTACTGCTGATGTGGGAGCTGTACGAGCCTGAGTGGGAGAAGCGCTTCTTGCAATGGGAGCACTCGTAGGGTTTTTCTCCTGAATAAAACCACAGTTTGTGAAGCAGAGAGAAAGAAAGAGGGGGGGGGGGGATTTCCATTAGTGAGTGAAGCTAAATGATCAAGCTAGGCTATAAGCTGTACGACAGGAAAAAGCTCTAATGCATTTCAATGATGCTTAAACGTTGGGGTAATGGCGCCACTGGGAAATGCCCGTCTCTAATTGTTGTCCCATAACGCCAAAAGAAACATGATTATGGCACATTAAGGACGAGAACACAACACCCTGAAACATGATGAGGGAGATCTAAACATAAATAAAACACAAAGGCTGCTTCAACTGATTGAAGAGTCTGAGCCCAGCGGAGGCGCATGACTATAACGCCACAAATATGACCCCCTCACTCACACACACACATGTGACGGGGCTGCGCTCTCACCACTGTGAATGCGGAGGTGCTCCTTCAGATGGTGCTTGTACTTGAATGCTTTGCCGCATTCGGTGCACTTGAATTTCCGGTTGCCTCCGGACTGCGTGATGTGTCTCTGTGAGGAAGAGGGTGATGAAAGGGTTGAGAGGGGGGGGAGAGTTCAGTCACACAAACAATGAAAAGAAGGTAACCTTTGAACTTTGCTAATTCACATCACAATGTTGTTGATCAATCAAGGGCAAGAGTTCATGTTTATTTGTCATTTTTTTTGGTGGTGGCAGGGAGATTGTTTGCTTTTGTGCAGTTTCCTTTGGGAATCAGTTTCTGAGACAATTCAACAAGAACTTCTCATCTCAAATAAATTTAACTGCTTCTTAAAGTGACACTGCGTAACTTTTGACCTAAGTGTTAGCTTAATTTGACTTGCTTATCCATCGGTGCTCCCTGCGGCGGCTCTTCTCATAAACTCACCTATTGTAAACTAAGAGGGTTGGATTCGATGCTGATTGAGTCAAATGTACCAGATGTTTTTTTGTTTTTTTTTTGTTTTTTACAGCAGTCTGAGCGCAGAACAAAAGCTAACCCTTATTAACCTTACCTATTTTGGTTTTCTGGTGTAAGATTTAATCTAGACGGGTGAATGTGGCCTTGGATTTACAAGGAACTTTACACTGCAAAAACGATCTGCAATACACTGGAAAAAATCTTAATCTAGATAAGTAATTTTTTCCTAAAACAAGTGCGATTTTTGTTGAATTGAGGAGGTAAGTGAAACTATTTGCCATTGGAACAAGACAGTTTACATTTAAAATAAGAAAAACCCTGTTTCATTGTCTTATTTCAAGTGTATATCATCTAATTTCCTTATTCTGAGAGTAAAAATCCTCATTCCATTGGCAAATCCTCTTTATTTTTCTGCTCAAATTAAGGGTAAATGCCCTTTATTAAAGACATTTTGACTTATTTCTAGATTGTTTTTGCAGTGTACGTCAACATTTCTTTAAGTGTATTCACCCTTAATTCGAGAAGGTAAATAAGATGATTTGACAATGGAATGGGTATATTTACTCTTAGAATAAGATAATTGGATAATATGCACTTTAAATATGAGACTGCAGTAGTTTTTTTCTTATTTTAAATGGAAATTGTCTTGTTCCATTGGCAAAGTGTCTCACTTTCCTCGTCAATTCAAGGAAAAATGCATTTATTTTAAGAAAAAAATACTTTTCTAGACTTTAATTCTTTCCAGTGTATGTCTTCTTAGTCTGCTGGATTAAAGTGTAATTTGTAGCAGCAGTGGGTAGTACCTAGTTACATTTCACTTTGTGACAAACATACTATTAGGAGCGGTTTTTAAAGCACCATAATTTTACGTTTTACTCTTTTTTTTACAGAAAATGTTTGGCTACTTCATCCATTTTTAGTAACTTCACTGAATAATGAAAAAGCTTGTGTAAAACAAAAAAACTTTTTTTGATGCAAGATTTGCGTTCAATTCGTGTACACAAGTTTAATTTATATCTGTACTGGTTTCATAAGTTTTATGTTACAGAGATCCACAATTGGTTATAAAAATTTACTTTATTTGAGGTACGTTTATTTTCAAACTAAGCACAATACAATTAAGTATTTTAAACAGTTAATTTGTAATAATTTAAATAAAATAATTTCATACGGAGGTCACCATGTTGTTTAAGCAGCAATAAGTTTTGGGTAAATGATGTATGCTAGGTCCTTTAGCGCTAGTTCCAGCCAGCCAAATAATGAGTAACAGTAAACATTTTCACTTTGAACTGGACTGTGTTAAAATGATGACAATTTAGAAAACACAAGATATAACAAAGATAAGAAGGACAAAATGAAGAAGAGGGGAGACTGCTAGGAGATGCTAACTCAGGTGGAGAGCTATGCTACAAAGAGCTCTGGTTTCTAATTGAGGCTGTTTATGGTTCATTCTCTCAGATATATTAAAACAATGTTTGACAGTGACTAAAAGATGCTTCTATGTGGCTTTAAAAAGTCATTCATTACCTTCTGATTTGATTTTGAGTTCACGCTAGCTTTTGCTAATGGTGTTAGCTCTAGCTAACATAGTACACTGCAGATCATTTATTCGTTTCAACAGATATTTCATGTATTATGGCAAAAAGTGTCTTAACTTGTACCAGTCAAGCGTAATACGATTAAAAAAAACATCTAATGTTAGCCTTCCTGTGTTTACTCTGTAGGTTCCTGTCCAGTACGACCTAACGGCATAACCCAGCATGCATTGCACAACTGAAAACATGGAAACCCACAGAAAGGTTTCCTTTTTATCAGTTGTGCAATGAATTAAAAATTAAACAAAGGATATACAATTCTTGAGAAAATTATGAGTTATGAATTATGTATCACTAATAGTAATTTTAATTAAAAGGAAAGTTACAGCAATTTTAGGCCAACATCTTCAACTAGTCGTGAACATCTTTAAAGAGAAAATTTGTTCAGAAAAGTGTTTTTTCTCCCTGGATTTGTTATTTTTTTCAGTTACAGTATTCCTTTGTTTAAGAAATTTATTAAAACTTAAAAATACCTGAATTTGCTCATAACTTTTTTGGTCTGTTTTATACGGAGCCCCTAAAGGGACAAAATTAACTTTTGCGAGATCTTGCAAAATGTTTTGCCATGTCAGCGAACCGGAAGTAAAACAGACACACAACAGTGGAGGTGCAAAGTGTACTGTTATGGGAGGATAATACGCCCATGCGTCAGCTACAACCATGGAGGATGATTTGGAGAGGTTCTTAATTTCTAGAGAAGTCCCAAAACACGCGATTACACGAATAAAAAGAGACAATGTCAGTATGCAATCCTACGGAGCCCCTAAAGGGACATGGAGGGAAAAAATAAACTTTTGCGAGATCCTGCAAAACTTTTGCGAGATCTCACAAAAAATACACTCCGTAGGTTTATTACATAATCTTAAATAAAAAATAAAATTACTCAGTGCTTGAATAGCCTTTTTACCAAATATGTTTTTTAACCCCTATACGATGGAGTACTGCGTTACTCTTACTTTAATACAATTTTGGGTTAGTCAACCCACCTTTGCTGGGTAGATATAATTTAAATGGAGACAGAGTGAAGATTAATAGAAACTGATGATTCAAATAGTTAAAATCCATTATTTAGCGTATTTTAATCTGCTCATGCAGTTACACAGATCTAAATAAAACTAAAATGATCAGACTGATCTAAAGGGAACATTGATTCTTTAAAACTGAAGCCTCCTTTTTATCTGCAAAAACAAACAGGAGCTTGTTTAATGCTCTTTTTGCATGAGGACCACCTTAAATCAATGCATGAACAGGTCAAACCAAATCTCTAATAATATAATATTAACTAAATCATTGAAACTAATAATATTTTTTTTCTTAAAGTGGTTAAAATCATGTTTTTTTCTCCCCCTCTTTGATTAAACACACAAATTACTGACTAGGTAAACAATAAAGCTTTCCTCTGACATCTAGTGTCCTTCGGAGAGTCCAGTTAAACAGGTAAAACTAAATGTAAAGGTGTCTTTGGTCATCATTTTACCTGGTCCCGTCCTCCCTTATGAACGCTCATATGCCGCTCTAACTGAGCCCGGTAGGCGAAGCTGTAGCTGCACTCTGGGCAGCTGAAGCTCTCCTCCGTCTTCTCGTGCCGGTACTTGATGTGCTCCTTCAGGGAGCTGTAACGCTTGTAGCCCCGTGAGCAGTACGGGCACGTGAGCAGCTGGGAGAACGAATCGGGGGTTCCTGGATGAAACAATAGAAGAGGAGACGGGCTTAAAAAAACAAAAACAAACGAAACATGCTCTTTGATGTTGCACATGACCGGCCGCAATAACACCACTCTGTGATTTCACTGATCACTGAGAGATCCTCCCCTGCAGGTAAACAGCAGCCAGGTAACCAAACGGATCAAAGCCGGCTGCTGATAAGTACTTGCTGTCCTTGGCAGCTTCTGATTTTTGGTATCTGCGATTCTCAGGGACACAAGGCAAACAAATTGCAGCTTCAGACTCTTGAGATTTAATCATGTGATTGCCTATTGTGTTTTAAAAAAAGGCTGTGTGAAGAAAACATAAGTCTGGGAAAGACAAGCTGACCACCTGTGCATGGGCTCTGGCCTAACAGAGGGTCTTAGTTGTCCTCTTCCCACACAGGTAAAGCATTACCTTGTTAACAGGTAATATATTAGGTTCCCCCAGGACCAGGTGAGGGCTGTGGCTGGGAATGCACACACATTATCACCCAGGTAGCTGTGAGTCAGAGCTCCCACAGACGTGACAAATTTACTCAGGTGTTGCAGTTTCTAACACTCTGCTCCCCCTCAGGAGGGGAAGCAAGTAAAAGCCAAGAGTCTTAATAAACAAGCAAAGGTTGTAATGATGTTGTATGCCGGTGCTAATGGGGGGGGGGGGATTGACACCTGAGGTAGAGCCATCCCCTCTAGTGGAGGCAATTACCAGATAGGTGTTGTATTAGTGTGTCCTGTACCGTTCTCATCGTGGACGCTGGCATCAGGGGTGCCCTGACGCTGAAGCTCGTCCTCCGGGGCCTCCGGGTAAATAATGGCCGTGTCTCCCTTCTGGAGCATCTCCTCCACCAGGGCGTCTGTGCTCACGTCATCCTCGCCGTCTGAAGCGCAGTCTTCCTTCACTGCAAAACAGACAAACTCATTACAGTCAAGCCCTTCGTTGATTGTCGCCTTCTTTGGCAGCTATATGTTAAATGTGATCAGGTAATGAAACGATGCAGGCGAAGCGGCGCTTACAGTCAAAGCTCTTGATAGTCACATTTTCAGCAAACTGGAAAAAAAAAGCATGCGGTATCAGGAAGAAAGGAAAAAAAAAAACATCCTGACGTTCACAAAAGGATGAGAAAACTCATTAGCATCAAAGGCCGGGGGCGGCTGGATGAGCACGCCGTTCTTTGTGAGTACCGTAAGGCGAACCTTTAGGTGAGACACTTGTTGTGACTGGGACTCGTAATTAGGTGATGAATCTTGTCCGCTTGTGTTGCAGCAGACGGACGTGCTCTCAGGTGAGGCTCGGGACTTCAGAGTGAGTTTGGAAAAAGAGCTAGGTGTGTTTTTTTTCCATCCTCATCACCCGAACCGTGGCTTGGAAGTGGAACGGGCGGTAATTACCGGAGCGTAACCCGAGGACGCAGCTTAGCAGGCATGAAAGCTTCCTTCCTTCTCTTGATCTCAGCTCTCCTTGTACTACCTGAGGTGGGTGCGGGACCCAGGTACAGCATGTCAGCAATTAAATGGAGTACCCGTTCCTCTACGGATGTGTTAGTGCGTCTCTGTGGATCATTACAGAGAATAATTACCGGGTCGAGCCTCGAGCTACAAGTAAAGTTAGCCTGCTGTGGATACAGCCGTGTTGTTAACTGGGCAGATGTTTTATAGACTCCCTCTGCTTAGTGGAGATTGGAGAATTGTGTTTTGTGAATTGGGTACAGTATGTGTATACATAGCACAGATACACATACATGTGTATCTGTGCTTTGAGAGACAGGGCCAGCTGTGCTCTCCTCAGAGACGGGAACAGGTGTAGCACTTCATGACTCTCCGACGCACAGCGAATACCAGTAGTCTCTCAAACAAGCCTCGCTCTGGCTTCCTCTGGTGCACCTTAACAAAGCCACAGAGCAACACAACGGCAGTCATTTGTTGCTATGGTTATTGAAGGGTGCCGGAGGAAGCCTCCTGGCCTGTTGCGGCCCTCCGAGGGATCATCAGGACAAAGAGGCCGTCTTTGTGTGGGTGTGTGAAGTAGGAAGAAGCAGCAGGTGCTCAGAAAGTTCCACCTTGAATTCTGTATCATTAAATAAAGCTTCTCTCCCACAGTTTGAGGAGGATCAGCATTAGCCTGAGATACATTAATTACACAACCTAAAGGAAATGCTTTGGAAGTTTGAGGAGAAAGGGCTTATTGGGTTTCAGGCTTAGGCTGAAAAAATAAGTAAACACAGTAGTAGCCATCGAAAATAGCCCTTCCCAGTCAAATGGTAGCCAAATGGCAGGCCACTTCCCTACAGACCCTTTCACTGAATAACAGGGTCTGACCAGGATATTATGCTTCTCTTTAGGTCTTAATGTCAACAAATAATGACAGAATATTTTAATACAAAGTTTGAAAAAGGAATTGTAGGGGACCAGCCAAGGGCCCATCAAGAAAAAAAGGAAATCTTGAATGGCTACTACTGTAGAGCGCTGTGTAATATTGAGGTATTTTTACACCATAAACCGCAGACCTCAGTTAAACTCAGGAGATTTCCCATGATAGCCCAGAGCAAGGATTGGTCAAGACATGACCACTCGCTAAAACTCTCAGGACATTAATCAGAAATGCGACCAAGGGTAACTGTAGAGAATCTGAAGAGATGCACAGCCGATGTAGGACAATTTGTAGACACAACCCATATCAGTTCAGTCTACCAATCTGGACACATTGGAAGACTGAAAAAAGAAAACTATAAGAAGTTTCATCTAAGCCAAAAAACCTGGTCGGTTTAAATCAAATTCAACCACCACCTTGCGTAGAAGATTCCACCGTATGTAGCCTTGCATTCGCTGTCTCCTTGGTTAAACAGAAGGCAGGATTGTGGTGTGGAATTGGTTTTCTTTAGCAAGGTCAGGTTTAAATGACGAGATTGGTGCAGTTCTGGGAGAAAACTTGCAAAAGGTTGCAAAATACTCGAGACTTGGGATGGAAATGATTTTCCAGTTGGTATACCACCCTTTACATTCAGCCTACAGATCCAGTCCAAGTCTGAGCATAAATCAACCCAGAGTCTCTGACAACACTTAAAAATAGACGTTCAAAGACACTCTTCGTTGAAACCAGCTGAGCTTAAGCAAGTTCACAAAGTACTGGCAAAAACTTTGGTTTCTAGATGTGAAAAGGAGGCAGGAACAGATCCTAAAGACCCAAAGGTCTAACTGACTAAGTTAAGTCAGAACCTCTGATTGATTGCCTTCCTCTTCACAATTATACATTACTTTATGCCAGTTTTTCTCATAAAATACCAGTTAAATACATAAAGGTTAAAGGTTTGGACATAACAGAATGAGACAAAGAGGTTTTATACAGTTAATCTCGCTTGTTTAACGGTGTTGGGAATTGTGACATGTGAGGAAGTGCTGATCAGACTGGGATTTTCTCTCTCACGCACATTAAAACACACAGATTCCCCTCAAGGCTACAGAACGGGGAGTTGCGATTTGTTCTCCTCATTGTGCTCTTTTTTTTCCAAGTCCAGGAGGGTCTCAGCATTGCTGAGGTGGCTCTCTGTTATCAGACTGCTCCCTCTGACACGAAACATCACGCAGGGCGCTGATATGCTGACGCAGGGATGTAAACGCACCGCTGCACACGTGGAAGATCAGTTAAAAGAGCTCCATAGAGGTTCAAAAGACAACTCAAGCACATGTTCATGCGAAAAATGGCAAACCACCTACTTTGTTTTCTTCTTTTCCTGCTTTTGTCTCATCCTACATCCTACCCTGGTCAATTCATGACCCAACAGCTAAAATATATTGTCTTCTAGAGCATGACAGAACAAAAAAGGAAATAATTCAAAATATCAAACATTAGTGGAGCAACTAATTTCTTTATTTCGAAGCAACTGGAGACAGACTGAAGGAGAGGCTGTTCAGGAATCAGGAGAGGAATGATTTGCTTATCCTTGGCTGGGCGCTATCAAACAAGGATTTCTTTCCAACCCTCTAGAGAGGGCTTGCTCTTTTGTGCATCTCTGACAACACGTCAACGCATTCAGGAATGTAAAACTACTCTCAGGGTATGTCTCTACTGGCTCTGTAAACTGAGAGACACGAGTTTTAATTAATGTCTTGATGCATCTCAATAATCCAAGCAGACAAATCCTTCAAAAGTTGAGTAAGTCTTCTATGTTGAAATGTTTCGTCTCTCTTCCAAGAGAAATCTTCAAGAAGGGAACTCAACTTTTTTTTAGACTTTTAATTGATGTCTTGATTAATCTCAGAAAGTCTCTGGGAGTCTATAGATGGGGTTTTCTCTGCTTAAATGTTTCATCTCTTCTCTAAGTCTTTTGGATGTGAGCTCATCTTCTTTGACCTTTGATACATCTTTTCATTTCATTCAAAATACCTCAAGCTGAATTACTTCAGAGCATACTTTCTTTAGGTCTTGCCACAGACTTTGCCCTGTTTGAGTCTTTAAAAAGTACTTCAAACTTCCCTTAACACATTCAGAATGCCTTATTTTTGGGGAATCTACTGGCTAAAAAGTGAATACTAAAAGAACAGAAATCATCTTCTCTACCATCTTTCCAAAACTGGCTTATTACACTGTTTGTTTATTGGCTTAGAGAACTATGTTATTAAAAATAACTCTAGACATGTGGCTCTTTTTGATTCATCAAATCTGTAATTTGATGATTAATCAATAGGTATATTGTAAAAAGCAAAGCAAATATGTGCATTCACTTGTTTCGTTTAGTGGGTTGTTTTGTGTTTATGTACAAACCCGACCACACATGACTGGGTTGGTATGAATGGCTGATGAATCAATATGTGCGTCTACAGGTATCAGTGTAACGGAAAGGTTGTAAAGGGGTTTTTATGTCTATATGAAAATATTGCATCTTACTTTTTTGTGCAACGGAGAAATAAAATCACATTTAAAAGAGTACTGCCATGGACAACTGTGTCTTGATACATCTTTCCGATAGGGATGCACGATATTGGGATTTAGGCCGATATCCGATATGCCGATATTTTAAAACTCATGTAGCCGATAACCGATATCGATACCGATGTTAAAGCTGGACAAAAATAAGTAGTCATTGAAAATAGCAGTTTTGTTATCCATTTCTGACACTTTGAAAAATAATATACTCAAATATATTTTCATATGCTGATGTCAAATTGATTTTTAAAAACGTGGTATCGATCTATTTTACTTTCAAAATCTCGTGAAATTTCATCGTTCTGTTACAAACTCTGGTGATATTTTGCAAATTCTTGTGAGATTTTGTTAGTAAAGTAGATCGATACCGCGTCAATATATCAACATATAAAAATATGGCAAAATTTCGTGAATTTTCGGGGGATTTCGTAGCATAACGATGACATATAGCAATATTTCATTAGTAAAAGAGATTGATATGGTGTTTTTAAATGGCAATATATCAGCATATGAAGATATTGTGATATTTTAATGTATCAATATTTTTCCCTCGTCTTTAGAAGTTTTTAAGTCTGTAAGAAAGAAGTTTTTGAGGAAGAAGTATTTTATTTTATTTTTTAGACTTTAGAAACTCAGAAGCTGATCAAATATCGGGTTAAATATCGGTGGGGTGGCCGATGTCCGATACTCAGTTTTAAGGCCGATACCGATAGGGGGCCGATTATATCGTGCATCCCTACTTTCCGATGTTCTACCTCATTCTGAGGGGTTGTCTTAATGACAAAATGTGAAAATGTCTAAAAGTGGGAGAACTGAGAGAAACGGCCCATATATCCAGACTTTCACCATCATTTGGTGCCACAGCTCTTCAGCTCCACCCTGCTCTTTCACTCAGATGTAATCATTCTCTCCTACTCATTAAATGTAAAGGAGAAGCCCTCCTGGGTCAGCGCTCCCTCTACATGTCCCTCCCAACACGGGGCCGCTTCGCCTCTACATAATCATTTAGGAGTAAATGAGTAATGACAGTGAGGAGGGGGCCCGTCATACCTTATAATCAAGAAGAATGATTCAGAGCAAGAGGAATAGTGAGTAAGACTGTAAGAAAGAAAAAAGGAAAAAAAAGATGGGGGGTAAACAAAGTTAAAGTGCTGTGAAAATCCACCTCTCTGGTTTTGGAGCTCTGAAGTCTCATGAGAAGGAATGTCAGGGCTTTAATTTGAAGCAAACGCAGCTCTGCGGAGAAGAAGATTGCTGGGTGGTGGTCAGTTTTTCAAGGCCACACCAGAGAATCTGTTCTCCCAACAGATTAGACGAAAGACATGTTTGCTTAAAGAGCCGAGGCTTTCCCAGTGTCTCACCGGGCCCATCCACGCTGACAGCTGACATGCAGCAATGGGGGGTAAAGAAGAGCCAATGTGAGTGAAAGCAAAACACCCCATCAGGCACAAGCGTGGAGCGCAGCCAGCTAACTGAGCTGTTTCAGTGCAGCTCATGCTTTTGAAGTGTTTCATGTTCTCAAGCCTGAGCCAAAGCCCAAGACATTATTCTTCCTCCAACTTTCCTCTTATGCAAGGAGGCGCAGCTGGAGAGCCCGAAAGCGACAGGCGGGTCTGCTCTGTGCTCAGGTCTGTGGTCTAACTGTGCAAGTACAGCTAGTGTCACAGTGCAACTGAAACCATGAGGCCGAAACTGAAGAAAACTCATCTGAGTGGAACTTCTAAAAAAAAAAACAACAACAAAAAACATCTCTCCCAAAACCAAGAGTGAGACGTCGCCGGACGTTTCCAGACTTATCAGCTTGAATTCTCTCCCTTCCTGCTGCCCATGTTCCTCTCATGCTGAGAAATTACGGCCGACACCTGCAAACAAAGAGCCTTGTGACATTTTTTTGGTCTGATTACCTGCCATATGTGCAAGCCACAGTTGTTGGCACCGGTCTGAGGCTACCTAGGTGACCTCATGCAGCAGAGAGGCCTTGAGCCTGGGCTTAAACCCTGCCGTCCTTCAGCGCCCGCCATTGTTTTGGAGACGGCAGAGGAGGCGTGACGTAAGCGCTTCCTGAAGTAGTGAGCTGCCTCTGATGCCACTTCCACATGGTTGGAGGTAAAAAGGAGTTCATGGCGGACTCTGGAATGCCCACCAGTGCTGTAAAGCTCTCCGCCGACGCTTCGCTTGAAAGGCCGTTTTGTGTGTTTGAAGGTCTCTCTCTGTGTTGGCATTGTCTTTGTTTAATGTCACGCTTCCTGCTTTAGTTTCAAACCCTCTGCGTGTAGTACCTGTTTCCTCACTCTCTGTTTCACAATGAGACAAAGCCGCCGTGTACCGACGTGCAGATGTTAGGCTGGCATTTCTCAGCCTAGACCAGGTCTCACCGCCGTAGGTCGGAGTGGATCATGACCCACCGGCAGAAAACCATCCAAACCTCCTGGTTTAGTCCAATAATAATTGACCTTTACTGATCTTACATTGGAGATTTTTCCTTGGGGAGTAGTTGGCTGCCACCGTGGCAGCCTGTGGGAGTGGGGCTCAAACTCAGAACATCAGGATTCCAAGATCTATGCCCTAACCCCCAGGCCGCCACTCCCCCAAACAAATTCTATACAATTACAAGCTTCATTGTTTTGTTTTTTTGTGATTTCATATTATAGACAAACGCACTGAAGCACAAAGGAGAAGGTAAAATAAAATATTAAATATTACAAATAAAAATCTTAAAAATATAATGTCCATTTGTATTTAGAAGTTCTAATACCCTTATTAAGGTCCACTGCAGCCAACTGCTCTCTGCAATAGAGTATTAGGGACATATTATTAAGCCTTTTTTTTTTATTATTATGAGAATAAAATCATAATATTACAAGAATAAAGACTACGGAAGAGGATTAGGGCCACTGAAAAAAAAAAAAAGTTAACAGATTTTTTTTATTTTATTTCAGTATATCATGGGAAAAAAGTCAGAATTCTGACTTTTTTCTCAGAATTCCGACTTTTTTTATTGTCAGAATTCAGTCCGAATTCTGAGATTAAAGTCCGAATTCTGAGAAAAAAGGTCCGAATTCTGAGATTAAAGTCAGAATTCTGAGAAAAAAGGTCCGAATTCTGAGATTAAAGTCAGAATTCTGAGAAAAAAGGTCAGAATTCTGAGATTAAAGTCAGAATTCTGAGAAAAAAGGTCAGAATTCTGAGATTAAAGTCAGAATTCTGAGAAAAAAAGTCAGAATTCTGAGAAAAAAAGTCAATTCTGAGAAAAAAGTCAGAATTCTGACTTTTTTCTCAGAATTCTCAGAATTCCGACTTTTTTTATTGTCAGAATTCAGTCCGAATTCTGAGATTAAAGTCAGAATTCTGAGAAAAAAGGTCCGAATTCTGAGATTAAAGTCAGAATTCTGAGAAAAAAGGTCCGAATTCTGAGATTAAAGTCAGAATTCTGAGAAAAAAGGTCCGAATTCTGAGATTAAAGTCAGAATTCTGAGAAAAAAGGTCCGAATTCTGAGATTAAAGTCAGAATTCTGAGAAAAAAGGTCAGAATTCTGAGATTAAAGTCAGAATTCTGAGAAAAAAGGTCAGAATTCTGAGATTAAAGTCAGAATTCTGATAAAAAAGGTCCGAATTCTGAGATTAAAGTCAGAATTCTGAGAAAAAAGGTCCGAATTCTGAGATTAAAGTCAGAATTCTGAGAAAAAAGGTCAGAATTCTGAGATTAAAGTCAGAATTCTGAGAAAAAAAGTCAGAATTCTGAGAAAAAAAGTCAATTCTGAGAAAAAAAGTCAATTCTGAGAAAAAAGTCAGAATTCTGACTTTTTTCCCATGTAAACTGAAATAAAATTTTAAAATCAGTTAACTTTTTTTTTTTTTTCCAGTGGCCCTAATCCTCTTCCGTAAAAGACATTCAAATGTGATGGCTTTATTCTCATGTTATGGCTTTGAATCTGGTTATCAGAATCAGATATACTTTAATAATCCCAGAGGGAAATTACTTTTGTTACACGCTCCAGTTACAGTTTTATACAATATATACACACATTCAACTATACAATATAATAAAGATAAAAAATAAGAATAAAAAGACATAAAATATATACACATATAGCTCTTCTGTATATATATCTGTAGGTATATCTATGCATATGTAAATACTAAATCCAAATATAGTGAAAATCCAAGTAAAGTGATACGTGGCGTGCAAAAATAGTGCATAAATGTCAATTATGGGGGGGGCTGAATCACTTGAGGGAGGCGTTATAGAGATTAATGACCACAGGTACACTGCAAAAACAATCCAGAAATAAGTAAAAAATGGCTTAAATTAAGTATATTTAGCCCTAATTTGAGCAGGTTAATAAGATGATCTGCCAATGGAATGAGTATTTTCACTCTTAAAATAAGATAGTTAGATAATATTTACTTGAAATAAGACGATAAAATAGTTTTTTCTTATTTTAAAAGGAAATTGTCTTGTTCCATTGGCAAAGTGTCTTACTTACCTCCTCAAATCAAGGAAAAACGCACTTATTTTAAGAAAAAATAACTTATTGAGATTTCTATTTTTTGCAGTGTAGGAATGATTTCCTGTGGTGCATCTGGGTAGGAGGAGTCTTCTGCTTATGACATTATTCTCATATTGATTCAGCTTTATTCTCCTAATATTGCAACTTCATTTACCGTTACTTTATTTTTGTTGTGTCCTGGCTACATTAATGGAGCAAAATAATTCTTGTGATGTTGCAACTTCATTTCATAATGATAATAATAATAATAATGACTGTTCTCTCACTGATGCAAATGTATTCTCATGTTCTGAGTTTATTCGCATAATTTGCATCTTAAAGGTGTGGCGGAGGATTTTCGTGAATTTTTCAAAAGGCCCGCCCTCTCCACTTTAAAAAAAAATAATGTACATGCACAAACATGTACCTGCTCCCGAGCAGGAAGGCCTATTAAACGCATGTGAGAGCGTGCACGAGCCCGTTTCTCCTCGTGCACGCTCTGTTTAAAAATTGCCATTTAAATCTCTTATACAAGCTTACTTTCCAAAGAAGATTTGCAATTTTTCCACTCTGTCAGACTCTCCTCCATCGGTAAGTGAAAATGGGGACGAGCACGTAAACATATCACCAGAATAGTTAAAAATTAGGAGGACCATTTTTATATTTATATGATCAATCTGGAAAAACAATGTCCTCCACTACAGTATACCTTTAATTCTTGTATTGTTACATTATTCATGCTAAAATTCATTCTCATAATCTTGCGACTTTGTTCTCATAATAATTTTACTTTATTCTTTAATTATTGATTAATGCAATGTTATGATTTTATCAATTTGACCTACTACTTTAACACTAGCATTAGAACTTTATTCTCATACTATTGTGACTGTTTTCATGGTTTGATATATATATACATATTTATATACCTATTTATACTTATTTCTCTTAGTACTTCCCTAATACTCTGTCGTAGCCTTCACATGTCACCCTATATGTATAAAAATGATTCTCTGCCATCTAGTTCTTCTGTTAAGGCCTCAGAGGCTTGGTAGTGACACCTATCTAAGCCCCAATGTTCACCCACACTAACATGCCAGGAAAGGGCAGGATTTAACCCTTTAAAGCCCGATCCAAGAATAAAACAAAACAGAAAATTACTTTTTTTGGTTTGAAGTCCTTATTTGGCCTTTTAACAAAATATGTAAAAAGAAAAAAAAAACAGAAATTCATTTTTGATATTAATAATTTATTGCTATGCGATAAGTCAAGATTATTTTTTGTGTAGTCTTCTACTGGCTGTTATCAGGTATATCTGATTGTGTACAATAGGATTTTGAGCAAAGTTTTTACCATTAAATTATGCAAAAGGTGTCAGACGCAAAACATTTCAGAAACCGTATGTATCAAATATGATACATTTGGCATTACAGAGTTAATAATGGAAGGAACTATTCACCTATGGGTATCCTCAAAGAGCGGAAGAGATCCACAACTAATGGAACAAAAAAAACTAAGAAGACAACTATAGTTCAGCATTTTGGAAATTTGGTGGAGTTTTACCTTCCAGCTAGCCTGACGTAGTCCTACTCAATTCTAGTCAGAATCTGAGTCTGATGCTGCTCCATAGAGCTGTGATTATGGGGCGTGTTTCGAACGAACCAGGAAAAAAAATGCCTCTGCACTCAATTGGATAGACCTACAACCAATAAGAGCAACGGAGTGCGTGACGTATGTTAAGCGACGCATAGTTGTTGTCAACAAAAATCAAAGCGTGCAGTTGCACGCCTAGAATAAGAAGATGAGCCTTGATCGCGTTTCTCTGTTCCTCTTTTAAAATTAATTTGCTGTCGATATCTTCTAGAACAGACCTAATAGCAGAATCTACACACCTCAACTCTCCAGCGGCAGCCATTGTTTTTGTCAACCAAGCGCGCTTTGGTCACATGGTTGATTACGTTACTGATGATCATCTGTCCATCATCGTATAAAGCCCGCCCTGACAATTTGATTGGTCCGCCAGATATTGTGCTAGCATACTCGCGCTACTGTTGAGCAATGCCAGACCGAACTTCCCGACCTCAAACGTTGTGGGCGGGACTAAGTTCGGAATGGCACCCAGGCTACCTTCCAGCGGCATTGCTACCCCAAACATACAATTAGAGCTACAATGGAATAGTTAAGAAAGCATTTTATGCATCCAAATGGCCTAGTCAAAGTCCTAAACCAGGATTTTAAATGTAAAACTGGTAAAGAAAGGAAGTCCTGAGTCAGTTCCACCTCTCTATGTTGGCCAAACACAGGAAATACATGCAAATGTGTGGTTCCCACCTGGAAAGATTTATAAAGTTAGGAGCACTAACGGCCCTGTTGGCCTCTCAGGCTGCAGTGAGGTCTCACCTGGGTCCCAGCTGGGCACGCCCGGGTGCTCGTCATCTGGCAGGGTGCTGTCGCAGTCTGCCCCGTCTGCCAGGCTGCCTTCTTCCTCCACGATGTGCAGCTTGTCCTCATCGTCCGACTCCGAGCCCGCCTCCAGCACATTGTTGTAGTTGGTCACTGCGTGACAAGAAACAAGGAGATTTCTGATTAACCAGACGCTCTGCTTTATAAACACCTGTGTGTGTTTTCTGTAATTATGAGTGCTGGGAGTGAAAGGTTAAAGTCTGTCCAGGTTAAATACATGTAGCCTGCTGTTTTAATGTCAGAACGATTAAAAAAGGGACTGCAGAGGGGGCAGTGATTAAACAACTGCAGCAGATGAGATGAAACTTGAAGTGACCTCCATGGGGGGAACAAAAGGGCGGAATAAACTAGCTAAGACGCCAACAACCTGGTGAACTGGGCCTTTAGAGAGACGTCTCACCCAGTGGTGCAGACTCACTGGTTTCAGCGCTGCGTGGGAGGCGGTGTGATGTGGTCGCGCATGTTATGGGCTGGAGAGACGGGGGTTATTACAGGGAGGACGTTTTCCTCACACACACTTTTTTTTTTTTCAGCTACGTGTGCGTTTGTTGTTCCCGCGTCTTCTTTTCATTTCCCTCCGTCTCTCAATTCCACCTGGGCTTTCATTGCCTCCCCCGCCTCCCCCTCCTCTCCCTCCCGCCCGCCTCCCCCTGCTCCGCTGAGAGAGCTACAGATCCTCTCAGAGGCCAAATCAATTCTCCAGTGAGAGCCGCTCAGTCAGCAGAGGGCCCGGGCTGCCAGCGCTCCAACTACCTCTCACATCCACACACCACCTGCATTCACTCACTGAATGCCAGTACAAAGCACCTGAGCGTAGTATTTTTTTTATTTATTCTCTACCTATCTCCACGCTCCCCTACCCTCGTCGCCCACCTCTTTCTGAAGAGGCTGAAGGAGGTGGCGTATCAGGGAGAATTGTAAGCCTACGTTTCAATCAATGAGAACAGTTTGGGAGAGGTTTCTCCCTCTCTTTAAGCGCCGACCGGGTCGTTACAGCCGCCTCTGTTGGACCTGCGTGGTTCAGCCTGAGGAGGGGGGCGGCGGCGATGGAGGGAGATGCTCCGTTATTTGTTGAGCCATTCTTGATGGTCATGAAATCCTATCAGGGTTCATCAGGAGTTTCATCCTCAGCTTTTACTTCCAGGCGATCATTTTAGGTGTGATTCCTAGCTCACAATGTTTTTGCACCACAAACTGTAAATCTGCACTTAACTGAAGGAGGGCAACTAAATATGCATCGTTTTGAATTCCAGATAAAATGCCACAGATAGATGTTCTCCATTCCATCTGTTTTACACCTGAGCTGTTTTGTATGGGGTTACTTTTGTTCCAATATTGTTGCAAGCAAAAAACATGGTTTGTAAATCGAAACTTGGGGGAAAAAACATCAGTTTGCTTAATGGAAACGTGAAAAACATGGATTCTAAATGTAATTGATGAAAATGGAAAAAGGTCAAGAAAATATTCTGCTTTTTTTCTTAGATTACATTTTTTTTAACAATTAATTTTTTCAGTTTTTGTTTTTTTTATTGTTTTATATTCTTTAATGTTATATACACTGTGTTTTCAAATGTAATTTTTTTTAAATGTTTAATTTTCTGCTGGAGTTTTATGAACAGTATTATCTCAAACATGCGCTTCACTTTCGTCCACGTAATATAGAAATCTGTCTTCGTTTTTCACAAAACTGAAGAGGATGTGATGTCGCAAAATGCTTTTGAAAAAAAATCTATTCGTAAAACTATCTGAAAAAAGAGAAATTTTAAAAAATAACATCTGAAAATGTAAAATCTAAAAAAAAAAGACATCTTAAAAGAACAGTAGTTACTCAGAAAACCATTTATGATTAAGTTTTTTTCAAAGTTAAATCTCTAAGTGGCATTTCTTTGTCTTAATTTGCAAAACATGTTCTGTGATTGCAAAAAAAATGGCAAAAAATGCATTTTAAGATGATCCAAGCAAATTGAATGTACAAAGCTGAAAGAGGAAACCTTCAAAGCTGCTGCAAAAGGTTTCTTTTCAAAGTTTTGACACCGGCGACATCACAAGGTACTGACTCAGAGGGCTAATAAGAGACGGACATCACACTTGTTGGATTTGTATTTTTAAACCATTTCATAAACCAGCCATCCATCCTCTATTGGCCCTGTCCTTCAGGGTTATGGGAGCTACTGGTGCCAATTCTCAGCTGTCTTTGAGCAAAAAGGAAGCCAGTCTATCGGAGGGACCGTATCCTCACAACAGTTACGATTATGGGGGAAGCCAGAATAGCCAATATGATCCCAGAGATACACTGGGAGACTGTTGTTCATGTCATCAGAGCCTTAGGATTCTAACCCAGGACCTTCTTTCTGCCACAAATTGTACCGCCATGCAGCCCAGTATCATAAACCCTGCAACCTCACCCTTTCATATCACAAATATTGCTT
Source organism: Cyprinodon tularosa (assembly GCF_016077235.1). Classification (NCBI taxonomy): domain Eukaryota; kingdom Metazoa; phylum Chordata; class Actinopteri; order Cyprinodontiformes; family Cyprinodontidae; genus Cyprinodon; species Cyprinodon tularosa. The sequence goes on from NW_024039593.1 coordinate 54,798, forward strand.
GAATTTGAGCCGAAATACAAAAATTCTGTTGAAATTCTGTTCCAAAATTAGGAAGAAAATGGTTAAAGGGTATGAATACTTAGCCCGAAATCTTTTAACCACACTATTCAGACTCATTTTCTGTAGGATTTATTAGGTAAACGCTGCAAAAACGATCCACACTGCAAAAAATGGAAATCTAATGAAGCAATTTTTACTTAAAATATGTGCATTTTTTCTCCAATTCAGTTCGAAAGTGAGACACTTTACATTTAAAATAAGAAAAACAATTGCATTGTCTTATTTCAAGTTCATATTATCGAATTATCTTATTTTAAGAGTAAACACTGGAAAAAATCAAAATCTATATAAGTCATTTCTTCTTAAAATAAGTGCATTTGTTCTTAAATTGAGAAGGTTAAAGAGACATTTTGCCAATGGAACAAGACCATTTACATTTAAAATAAGAAAACTCAATTATATTGTCTCATTTTAAGTGCATTTTATCTAAATATCTTATTCTAAGAGTAAAAATGCTCATTCCATTGGCAAATAATTTCATTTACCTACTCAAATTAAGGGTAAATACACTTAATTTAAGAAAATTTTTACTTATTTTTAGATCGTTTTTCCAGTGAAGATACTAATTTAATTGGCAAATCATTGTATTTAGAAATTAAGACATTTTTACTTATTTCTAGATAATTTCTGCAGCGTAGAAATAACTTAAAATTTCTTAAATTAAGTGTATTCACCCTTAATTTGAGCAGGTAAATGAGATAGTTTGCCAATGGAATGAGTAAATTTATTCTTAAAATAAGATAATTAGATAAAATGCACTTGAAATAAGACAATGCAATTGTGTTTTCTTATTTTAAGTGTAAATTGTCTTGTTTCATTGGCAAAATGTCTCTTTTAGCTCCTCAATCCAAGAACAAATGCACTTATTTTAAGAAAAAATGACTTATCTAGATTTAGATTTTTTGCAGTGAACACTGCATAAATGATCTCAAAATGAGTAAAAATGTCCTAAATTAAGGGTATTTACCCTTAATTTGAGCAGGTAAATAAGATGATTTGCCAATGGAATGAGTATTTTTACTCTTAAAATAAGGTATCTAGATAAAATGCACTTGAAATAAGACAATGCAATTGTTTTTTTTCTTATTTTAAGTGTAAATTGTCTTGTTCCATTGGCAAAGTGTCTAATTTAAATCCTTAATTCAAGAAAAAATGCACTTATTTTAAGAAGAAATGACTTATTTAGATTTCATTTTTTTGCAGTGAACAAAGCAGCCTCACATGACACTTGGCCACACTCCTCACTGGAAAAAATCTTCATCTAGATAAGTCATTTTTTCCTAAAACAAGTGCGATTTTTGTTGAATTGAGGAGGTAAGTGAAACTATTTACCATTGGAACAAGACAATTTACATTTAAAATAAGAAAAACCCTGTTTCCTTGTCTTATTTCAAGTGTATATCATCTAATTTCCTTATTCTGAGAGTAAAAATCCTCATTCCATTGGCAAATCCTCTTATTTTCTGCTCAAATTAAGGGTAAATGCCCTTTATTAAAGACATTTTGACTTATTTCTAGATTGTTTTTGCACTCCTCCCTTCCCGGTCCCCCCCATCTTATCTCCAGGAGCAACTCCACCAGCTGATATATTGTCTGCTCGGCTTTAAACAGAAGGTACTTTAGGATGAGTCGGAGAGGCTGTTTGGGGGTTCAGAGCCACTCAGGTGTGGAGCTGAGGTCAGCGATTACAAAGGCAACCCTCCCCGCCAGCAGCAGCAGCAGCAGCGAGGGAAAATGATCAACTATAAAGCTTTAGAAAGAAAAATCAATTCCCTGCAGCAAGCATGACGGTTAGGCTGGGAGCCTCCAAGTGCAGCAAAGGGACTGAGGGGGGGGTGGAGGCGGTCTTCCTGTGCCAAATGGTCAGTGTTGTTCAAACCCAAGTGTGTGTTCCTACACCTTGCACCAACAAAGGCTGCGGTGCCTTTTGGCCGACCGGCTGAGCGTTTGGACAGCTGCTCTCATTAGCGCTAACATGCTAGCACGCAACAGGAGGACGACTCCTACGCATCTGAGAGAGAGAGAAGGCATCAGGAGGTGGAGGAGGTGACGAGCTTACTTCTGAAAAGTTTGCTTTTTCTACATAGGCTGCAATGTGTTCAACACCTGAGAAAATAGCACGGCTCAGATCCCGACTTCACAACACCCACACGCAAAGATCACATCCTGTAGATCTGGGTAAGAAGACGCCATCAACACAATCTCAGCGTCGTGCGTCCCCTGATTGGCTGAGATTTTTAGCAAATAGCTCAACTATATGAACTGGTGAGGCAGCATCAGACATGTCAAGTAAGCCTGTTGTAGGGGGGGGGGGGTGTTGTTATGGCACCTGCCAGCCTGTATCAGTTACCGGCGCTGGAATGAGAGACTGACTGGGCCAGGTTCTAAAACAGGTTGGACATTACTATGTTGGAAGCGCCGTATGTTCCTCCAGTCCGGTTCCCATTGTTGGTTCTCCATTTCTTAGTTCAGGTCGTCGTTATTTAATCCAGACCAGATTGGTGAACCGTTTCAGGAATTCCAAAGAGGAGGACTCGGACTCCGGCCGGTTGCTCAGTCCGGGTTTTCCGACACTGAGACATGTCAGATAAGCCGGGGATATCTCAACCTCCGTGGGAGTGAACTGGCACAGTGTTTTCTAGATAGTTGAGGTGTGAGTGGCTGGCTCTGCTAATTTTGACACAGAATAACACATAGAGCCTGTGAAGACCCGCATTAGTGTCTAAAAACAGCTTGTACCTTGATTCATTACCTATAAGGACAACTGTTAGCAACTTGAAACCTACACCTCTTCTGTGCAGCCCGTCGGTCCTGCACCAGAATGTGTAGGAGGTATGTCTGGAATGTCCAACCAAAACACTTTTCTCTGAGTTTGGCTCTTTAAGCCGAGGATCAAAGCCTCTGCTTTCTTCCTCTGTCTAATTTCCTTCATTCATCCTGACTGACACGTATTACATATTGCAATGCTGTTGCCCTGCCTGTGATCAGACAGATTGACTCATTGTAAGCACCAGCACCTCCTTACTTGCCCTTCTACCTTTGCTCTGTCTCTATATTTAGGTACAGGCTCCCTCAGAGAGGTTTGCACTTTTATCTCACTCTGAGCTCAGGTCCAGGCAGACAGCGGTAAAATGACCACAGGCATCCTCATAGAGGGGGAGACTCTGCCGTCTCAGAGTCTGCCCTCGCGGCTCTGCAATGCCATTTTCTCAGGAAAGGCAACCACTACAATAAACCAAACTCCTAACGACTGTAAAACAAAGCGGTGCCATTTAAAACCCTCAAGTATGCCGTCTCAAGGTGAGGCGCCTCGCTCGGCACAGAGGTAAAGGCTGAAAACACACGGCCTTCCTCCCGCCTAGTCAGGAAGGTCGGCTCAAGTGCCGATAATAACAGAACAAAAGGAATGGGGATTCTCCTGATTGGCTTGTTCAAAGGCTAACCAGGTCTGTATACAGCGGTGCACAGAGGCCACAAGATGATTTCCTGCAAGTTTAGCAGGATTGAAGCTTAGAAAATAGAACAGTCTTCTTTTTTTTCCCAGCCTTAAAGGAATAGTACACCAAAACATGATTAGCCTTCATTTTCTACTCACCCCCATGCTGAACAACACTCTGGAGTACTTTTTTGATATCTCAAATGCATCTGGAGATCTGGGAGGCTTCTTGCTGTCTGCTGACATTCAAATAATGGAGGTCTATGTCGCCCGAGGCAGAAAGGTCCATAAAAGTCCACAAAAAACGTGTCAATATTCCTCCATACTGCTCGTCCAATGTATTCCAAGTGTCCTGAGTGGGTAGCGTCCAGAATTTACTCGAAACGAAGTCATTTAGAATGTTTTTAGAGCATAAGCAGTAGTGTATAGGATTTCCTAAAAGTGCGTTCACGACTCTACGGAAACCGCGGCAGACCAAACCAGATGAAAGTGCGCATTCAGCTCGGCAAAGAACTCATGCTCTTCCTCAACACTGAAGTCCTCAGACATTTTTCTTTCGTTGTTTCTTTCTTTGCACAAGTAAACAGCACATTTCTTCTTCTACGCTTGCATTATCGGCAGAGCAGACGCTGAATGCGCACTTTCGGCTGGTTTGGTCTGCCGCGGTTTCCGTAGCGTCGTGAACGCGCTTTTAGGAAATCCTATACACTACTGTTTATGCTCTAAAAACATTCTAAATGACTTCGTTTCGAGTAAATTATGGACGCTACCCACTCAGGACATTTGGAATACATTGGACGAGCAGTATGGAGGAATATTGACACGTTTTTTTGTGGACTTTTATGGACCTTTCTGTCTCGGGCGCCATAGACCTCCATTATTTGAATGTCAGCAGACAGCAAGAAGCCTCCCAGATCTCCAGATGCATTTGAGATATCAAAAAAGTACTCCAGAGTGTTGTTCAGCATGGGGGTGAGTAGAAAATGAAGGCTAATCATGTTTTGGGTGTACTATTCCTTTAAGACCGATTGCTAAAACTTCCCCAGGCAATGTCAAGAGATTCTTACTCATTCGGCTAAGTAGGCAAAAAGCAGAAGCTTTGGGTTAAAAATAGCCCCCAGGACCACTGAGAATTAGTCACTCTTTCATTCTGCATTTACCCTCTTCACAGCTTCTTTAGAACTCAAAGGCCTTTCTTGATATTAACTAATAAACAAATGTTAAGTCAAAATCAACAACCTGTGGAGCAGACCCCTCAGTAGGAAGCCGTTTGGAAGGTGATCAGAAGACAATGGACTCTTGTCTTCCTAATGAAGCTGATCAAGGTTTCAGCATGTGAGCTGATGAGCCTCCGTGGGTCACTCAACCACCATCTAATGAACGCTTTTCATGATAACGCTAATGCTAATGGTAGCTATTGTTCCCCTAATCTACATGATGATACCTGGACCTGCAAAGAAAGTCGGTGGGTGTTAATGAGGGGAAGGAAATGTGTAAAAGCCTGAACTGTGCCTCAGAGGTTTTCAGATTATAGAGAAGAGCTTTAACCTGGCCTGTTGTTGTGGTCTGCCTGTCAGGCCATGTGTTTTATTACTCATCTTTCCTCCCAATAATGCCACTATAGCTAAATGGCACCCAGACTGTATCAGTGGGTGTGAATGAATGTGACTGCTGATGGTTCTTTCTCTCTGAGGCTAATGAGCACAAACACACTGTTCCACTGAACGTCCTCTAAGGGTTCTGGCTCCTCGATGCTTTTCTAAATAAGGGCAGGTGGGCTGGTAGTGTCTTCACGCCACACACACACAATCCAAAGCAATGCCTCGGCCACCAAGTTTACTCTAGTCTCCCAACCTTTGTTTATGTTGGAGGTGAGACAGCCCCATCCAAGGTAATAACTCCGCTACACCTAAGTCAGAGTGTGTGGTCTGCATGTGAAGCTGGTGAGAGAGACGGCGTGTTGTTTCTAGTCGCCACGGGTGATCACGTGATCAAAGCCGCAATCAAAGTCATTAATCTCACGTTTTCCAAATACCGTGACTGGATTGGATCGACAAAAGTTAAAAACCCAATTTTTAAACAGCGCTCTTTGAAGCGGTAGCTGGTAGAATATGACTTATGCTGCGTTCACACCGGGGGCAGCAAAAGCAGCAAAATCGCGTCTGCTGCTTCATTTTTGCTGCTTGCACCAGTGAATTCTGACGCGCGTCTGAAGCAGCTTTGCTGCTCTCGCTGCGCGGTCCAAAAGTGGCTCTGACGCGCGTTGGGCGGAGCTTCACTATCCTTTCTCTGCCTTGCAGCTATATTTGCTGTGATCAGTGGGAATAAATTAGTTTTAATATGTTTTTAAGTGAGAAAATACACCTGAAAACTTCATCAGTGGAGTCAGTTCATCCAGATTACAATCCTGCCTCCCACTGTTATTTCTGTCGGAGCCGCTCAGACCCCCACATACCGGCGGTGCGCCGACAGAAGGAATCCATTAATCAGCAGCCTCTGGTCGGGTCGCCTCCTCGCGGTTTACCGCGGTGGCTGGTAGGTGTTTTTCATCTAAATAATCCGATCTGCAGGCACCAGAATAATAAAAGCGAACATATTCTGCGGGCAGATGTATATATTTTAAATTAATTATGCTTTAATAAACTGTTTAAGAGAAGTGATCAGAGCAGTCTGTGTCATCAGCGCTGTGTCTCTCTCCCAGCCAGCTCCCAGATCAGCTTCTCTGATTGGTTGACGCGGCGCGTCGAGCAGCAAAAATTCAATTTTTCCATCTCGAGCAGCAACGCGTTTGCGGCGCGTCACGCGCGTCAGATGCCAAAACGCGCCCGACGCGCTGCTTCAGCTGCTCAGACGCGCTGCGCTTGCTGCTCGAAACGCGCCGCGGGACCTTTTGCTGCGCCTTGACGCGCGTCAACCATTGACTTTGCATGTAAACTCGCTGCTTCTGTCGCGCCAGCTGCCCCCGGTGTGAACGCAGCATTAGATATTCCTTCAGTATTAGAGAGGTATTTGATAATAAAGAAAAAGTGCCAGCTCCAAAGGTGGTCAAACTTTGGATTTATAGGTAAGGCATTTCTAAAGTACACAAACACACACAAAATCAACGATAGAAGGCATAAAATGAAACTTGAACAAATATTTCTCTCAGTTTGCATGGATTTCATGTAGGGCTGCACGATATAATCGGCCCCCTATCGGTATCGGCCTTAAAACTGAATATCGGACATCGGCCACCCCACCGATATTTAACCCGATATTTGATCAGCTTCTGAGTTTCTAAAGTCAAAAAAATAAAAATAAAAATACTACTTCTTCTTCCTCAAAAACTTCTTTTTTACAGACTTAAAAACTTCTAAAGACGAGGGAAAAAATATTGATACATTAAAATATCCCAATATCTTCCTATGCTGATATATTGCCATTTAGAAACACCATATCAATCTCTTTTACTAATGAAATATTGCTATATGTCATCGTTATGCTACGAAATCCCCCGAAAATTCACCAACTTTTGCCATATTTTTATATGTTGATATATTGACGCGGTATCGATCTATTTTACTAACAAAATCTCACAAGAATTTGCAAAATATCACGAGAGTTTGTAACAGAACGATGAAATTTCACGAGATTTTGAAAGTAAAAAAGATCGATACCACGTTTTTAAAAATCTATTTGATATCAGCATATGAAAATATATTTGAGTATATTATTTTTCAAAGTGTCAGAAATGGATAACAAAACCGCTATTTTTCAATGACTACTTATTTTTGTCCAGCTTTAAGATCAGTATCGATATCGGTTATCGGCTACATGAGTTTTAAAATATCGGCATATCGGATATCGGCCAAAATCCCAATATGGTGCATCCATAATTTCATGGTTTATTTTTGCTGTTGTAATATTGCAGCATTGATCCGGCAGTGCAGGAAAGAGCTCAGTATAATGGATCACATCATAACCAGAACTGAGAAACAAAGCAGCAACTATAACCACACTTTAATGGACGGATATCTGGATCTAAGGCGTCAAACCTTTGAACTTTACCATCTGGGATCTGGAAAGTGTCAGTTATTTGATATGAGACCGTTTGTTTTGTTTTCGTAAATAACAAAAAAACAGCCAGTTTTTCAACATATATCATAATTACCACACAGAAAAACCACATTTATATAGTTTTGTTGTTTATTAATATGGTGCGATTGAGTCGAGAGGATTTGCCGCAAACAGATACAGAGGAAAACGGTTTCATTTGTTCAGACATCTATTGTTGACAACTTATCCCATCTCCTGTGGTCATTTAGCGAGATGTGCGGTACACTTTACCAGTCCATCAGAGGGTCAAATAAAGACACAACGTCAAGCAACCATACATGCAAACACACATCAACGGACTATTTGGACTGCTTTGGACTGTGGGAGGAAGCCGGAGTACCTGGCAAGAATCTACAGAATCTCAGAGTATTGTCAACCCATTTGTATTTCTCAAAAAAAAGCATTGATCACCTGCCCCCGCAGGGATTGCAGTGCATCTACCAAGTAAACGGCCCACTTAGTTTGATAGGGGAGCGGCGATGTGAGGCAGAGCATGCGCATTTCTGCTCAATAAAGAGAGGAAATTTAGCTCTTTTAGCTGCTAATCTGCACAGTGACAGCAACTGTTCTTATTTTAGCTAATTTTATCTCACAAAAATATGTTTTTGGCTGTAAGAGGTCTCTCCAGAAGAACCATATTACTATGTTATAGTGGCTCTAGGGTGACATCTTTAACAAGGTAGCACCCACATGGGAAAAGGTGGAATTGCGCTAAAGGAAAGCGATTTCCCTAAATATTAAAGAAACTGCACCAGAAATTGAACAATATTTAATAATATATTTCTGTAGTTGCCTTTGGAAAGATTAAAAAAAGCATGATATGGAGCCTTTAAAAACAATTGGTTGATAATGAACACATAACTAACCCAAATATAGACACAGTAAGTAGGGTTTCCAACTATCCCTTAAAAAGGGAACTTTTCCATATTAAGAAGTGAACTTAATTCTGGTTTTATTTGAATATTTAAAAAACAATTAAATCACACACACAAAAAGAAAGAAATAATAAAGCCTGGTTCTGCTGGAGGTTTCTTCCTGTTCAAAGGGAGTTTTTCCTCTCCACTGTCGCTATAAGCATGCTTAGTGTGAGGGATTGCTGAAGAGTCAATGAGTCGATGCAATCAACTGGTTTTCCTTAGATAGAAAACTTTGAATCAATTTGACTGTATGATCTGGTGAACTGGAAAGTCCCTTTAAATGACATGTTATGAATTGGCGCTATATAAATAAACTGAACTGAATCAAAGGAGATAATTCTGGGTTTTCTATTAGATTCATCTCAGGAATGGAGGCAGAGAGACAGAAACTTTGAGCTGTTTCAGCTAAATTCTAGTTTTAACTAAACAGAAACTAAAACCATTATTTTTAACATTCATATTGAAAACAGAGACTGTCAACTAGCAAAATTACACATCTTGAACTCTTTGCTGGGTCTAACACTATCTGTGCGCCATCCTCTCCCTCTCCATGCACCAGCAGGTCAGAGGTGAGAAGGCAGCCATCTTCTCAACCAGCATAGCCAGGTGAGTGAGGAAGAAGTGTTGCGGGGGAGGAGAAGGAGAGGTGAGGAGAGGAAACATCTGTTACAGATTGTGGCGAGGCCAGAAAACCTGCAGTCACTCTTCCGCCAACCACCCTCCTCCTGCTCTCTTTTTACTCTCCACTCCTCCTCCAATCTGTCGTCTCCAGACACAGGGCTTCCGAATAAAATTGATGCGACTTAGCTGAGGTATCCTGCCACACTTGGAAGCATCCCTGAACACGGAAACAACACTGCAACCGGCACAGAAACCTTTAGCGCACACCTGGGTAAACAGTTGCTTCCGTCCTGTTAGCGGCTGCTTCCACTTAAGCATGGCTCATCTGTAGGAGCAGGAAACGCAGAACCGGGGCGGCCTGCTGCATTAGTCTCCATCAGATCTCACTTAGGAGTCCCCAGGAAGACAAAATGTCCCCGCCACCTCTGCTGTCAGACTCCATTCGGCCTGAGCGGGCAGACTGATGGCTTTTGAAAGCTGCACAGTAGTACAACGCCTCCCGTGTCCTTTGATTTTGCCAGTTTGTGTTTAGGCTTGACATTTTGAGAGTGAGCGGCTATTATTAGAATGAGGGCCGAAAGGTATCCGCTCTACAACAGTGGCATCAAACTTCATTAAAGGGCCTCTACGCTTTTTTGTTTTTCTGTAGACACGTCAGCTCTTATGACAACAACCCAGCTGGATGTGCAGAGGTGGTGTAAGGGCAAACATGTGACAGGCGTGCACTTTAGGGTTAACCTCAGGGTAGAGAAGCGCTGCAGAGGTGAGACTATTCCTCAGCCCTGTATTCAATGTTAACTTACCAAGGGAGTAAAAAATGCTTGATACATTTACAGTATGCTGCCTAACTTCTTGGTCCAAGTGGGTCAAAAAGTTAAGTTTTGGTCCCAACAGACCAGAGAACTTCTATTATGTTTGCTGTTGTCTACCAGCAAGATTTTCCAGAGTTAGACTACCATCAAGGTCATTTTAGGAGCATCTCCCCGCAGTTAATGGGTGAAACACGGGTTACACCCTGGAAAGGTCGGCAGTCCCTCGCTAGATGTACGAATTTGTAAACAGATGTTTTTTACTAAAGAATGTTTACTCGTTTTAATGAGAGGTAAAATTTCCATTCATCTGGGTAAATTTTACAGTTCAGAACGTCAATAGATAGCCATTCAAATTCACTGTTCAAACTTAAATCAGTGAAAGAAAAAAACTTTATAAATCATTCATAAATAATACATTAAATAAATGATTATTGCCATGTTAGGAAACTGAAAAATCTAAATTTAAAAAATATATTTTTTGCTTATAAAGTAGAAAAAAATAATCCTGAAATAACAGCAGGTTTAAAAAATAAAAGTCCTTTAAATGTTTTAGGTAGCTTTAAAAAATAAACGCTTAAGAAAAGAAGAAAACTGTTTTAAAATAAATAAATAAATGAAAATTGCCATGTTAGGAAACTGAAAAATATACATAAAAAAAATATATTTTTTGCTTAGAAAGTAGAAAAAAATAATCCTGAAATAACAGCAGGTTTAAAAAATAAAAGTCCTTTAAATCTTTTAAGTAGCTTTAAAAAATAAACGTTTAAGAAAAGAAGAAAACTGTTTTAAAATAAATAAATAAATGAATATTGCCATGTTAGGAAACTGAAAAATATACATTTAAAAAATATATTTTTTGCTTATAAAGTAGGAAAAAAATCCTGAAATAACAGCAGGTTTAAAAAATAAAAGTCCTTTAAATCTTTTAAGTAGCTTTGAAAAATAAACGTTTCAGAAAAGAAAAAAACTGCTTTAAAATAAATAAATGAATATTGCCATGTTAGGAAACTGAAAAATATACATTTAAAAAATATAGTTTTTGCTTATAAAGTAGAAAAAAATAATCCTGAAGTAACAGCAGGTTTAAAAAATAAAAGTCCTTTAAATGTTTTAAGTAGCTTTAAAAAATAAACGTTTAAGAAAAGAAAAAAACTGTTTTCAAATAAATAAATGAATGAATATTGCCATGTTAGGAAAGTGAAAAATATACATTTAAAAAATATATTTTTTGCTTAGAAAGTAGAAAAAAAATAATCCTGAAATAACAGCAGGTTTAAAAAATAAAAGTCCTTTAAATCTTTTAAGTAGCTTTAAAAAATAAACGTTTAAGAAAAGAAGAAAACTGTTTTAAAATGAATAAATAAATGAATATTGCCATGTTAGGAAACTGAAAAATATACATTTAAAAAATATATTTTTTGCTTATAAAGTAGAAAAAAAATCCTGAAATAACAGCAGGTTTAAAAAATAAAAGTCCTTTAAATCTTTTAAGTAGCTTTGAAAAATAAACGTTTAAGAAAAGAAAAAAACTGCTTTAAAATAAATAAATGAATATTGCCATGTTAGGAAACTGAAAAATATACATTTAAAAAATATAGTTTTTGCTTATAAAGTAGGAAAAAAAATCCTGAAATAACAGCAGGTTTAAAAAATAAAAGTCCTTTAAATGTTTTAAGTAGCTTTAAAAAATAAACGTTTAAGAAAAGAAGAAAACTGTTTTAAAATAAATAAATAAATAAATGAATATTGCCATGTTAGGAAACTGAAAAATGTAAATTTAAAAAACATATTTTTTGCTTATAAAGTAGAAAAAAATAATCCTGAAGTAACAGCAGGTTTAAAAAATAAAAGTCCTTTAAATCTTTTAAGTAGCTTTAAAAAATAAACGTTTAAGAAAAGAAAAAAACTGTTTTAAGATAAATAAATAAATGAATGAAATTGCTTTCCATAGGTTTTGTTTCCCACCTGAGCACTGGATCGAAGCAGCTAATCCCAAGTTAGCATGTTAGCTGATACATTATCTAACAAATGTCTGAGACCTTCACAGAACAGTGAAGGGCTAGACGTACTAACTTACTTATATTTATTGGAGTAAATATTTAAGAATGCGTACTAATATATTATTTTGTTTTCTATTTAAACAATAATTTAAATATTAAGTGACTTTTTCTTCAACTTACACTTCACAATGACGCACTTCCATCTTTTAGTCTGTATGATAAAGCTCTAAAGTGGCTTAAATACAGAAGGAAACAGTGCTATAATAGAGAGAGGCACAATGAAACCCTTGTTTCCACACTGCAAAGATGCGCTGCTGCACAGCAGAACCGGAACATGGTGAGGTGTGTGTTTAAATATATGCAATGAGCAAATAACGCTGTTATCCAAGCAGGTTGAGCCGTGCACATCTATATTAGGTTAGTGTAGCACTGGGCTGTTGCATTTTAGGAGCAGGTGACTGGACATTCCTGCCTGTATTAGGTCTGACAATTTACTGTGGGGGAGTAGCAGGCGGGGAGAGCTGCACTGGCCTATGAAGAAGGAGGCAGGGAGTGAGCTACACGACTAAACGCTTCCAACAAGAAAAAAAATCTCATTAAATCCTGCTTACCTGTACACATACCTTCCTACACAGACTCTCTATGGAACACTGAGTCAAAATTTACATCATCAAGGAGGCGGACGATCACATATTTATACTGTCTGGAATAGGTTTGTCAAGTAGATTAATGGTGAGACTGCACAAAAAAAAAAGGGAGGAAGAGATAAATGGGTAAAGATGAGAAAGATGGGAGGGAAATAACTGCTAATGGCCTAAAAAGACTAAGCTGGCCTGTCAGATACGATGCTCATCTGACCCGATGGCTGCCCCAGGGAGGGAGTGTCACCGACTGTCAGCCCCACCGAGGCAAGACGAGGAGGGAGTATCGTTGGAAAGACAGAGGACAGGAAGGAGAGACATTAAAGGCTGAAACGAGGATGGATGGTGCAGCTGGATTAATGGAATAACAGTAAAATGCAGTTGGGACTTATGAGGGAGTGGCAGGAAGAGGCTAGCAAAGAGCTAAACAATTCGTATAGGTGGGTGTGCAGCTCAGACGAGGCCAGCTGGTCGTTCTGTCCGACTGTTAACGCCATTTAAAGATCCAATGAAAACCTGACTGGTGATCAAACCGCATGAAGCTGAAATCAGACTTCTTTTCAACTGGTGGCTTTGATAAAAACAACCTTTGGTGTGAAAGCTGTTACTGAGGGATGAGCGTTAAAAGTTAGCTGTTGTTTCGTCTCTGCTTCAGCAGAAATCGGCGGCCGACAAATGATCTAGAAATAAGTAGGAATTTCTTAAATTAAGTGAATTTACCCTTAATTTGAGGAAGTAAATCAGATAGTTTGCCAATGGAATGAGTATTTTTACTCTTAAAATGAAATAATTACATAATATGCACTTGAAATAAGAAAATGCAATTGTGTTTTCTTATTTTAAATGGAAATTGTCTTTTTCCATTAGCAAGATGTCTCTTTTACCTCCTCAATCCATGAACAAATGTACTTATTTTAATAAAAAATTACTTTTCTAGATTTCGATTTTTTCCGGTGAGGATGTTGGACAGGAAGTTCCTCTGTTTGATCCCTTTGAAGAGTCAAAATTTGCCAGAGTTTCTCTCTTAAGCATGTTTGGGTATTAGCATAAGGCTAACATTCTACTGACTCTACATCAAATCCATACTGAGGATAGCTAATCACGCTAATCTCTAACATATTATGTTAAAGGTATACTATGCAACCGGTGTTGATTTTCCAGCGAGGCTCCCCCCAGAGGGCGAAAGTAAAAGTGCACTGTCATAAATATGCTCAGCTGTTCTCCTGGTTTCTCCGTCAAGCCAGGCGCGGTTGTTTTGAGCTTAGCAGACAGGCGAACGCAACGAATCACGATTTCTACTGCGGCAGAGAGCCCTTTTCCTCTTTCTTGCCTGCTCCGACATGGGCTTTCGCTGTTTTCTCGCCGGTTCCGCCATGATAACTGCACAAATATCGCCACTGCGCTAGCAACGAGCATGCCTTTCACTGGGGGCATGTAGCAGTTCTCGACGTAAAGCAAGATCGACTCTCGCGATGCTCGAGACTTCTGAGCCTGTGGGTGCGGGCCGAGGGCTCCTGCAATTGCAAGTACGGTAATTCCGCTATGGACCACCAGGGCGGCCGAGAAAACCTTTGTTCGACCTGAAATGACTAATTTAATCATCCAAAACGTTATGGAACACATTAACTAACTGAAAAATGTTGCATAGTATGCTTTTAAGTTACCCTGACTGCTCTTTCTCTCTTCCTCGCCATGTAACATGGCCTAGACGTGCTTTGAAAGGCGATTTTTAGCGAAAATAAAGTGAAAAGGTAACATTTGGCCACATGGTAATTTTTACTTCTGAAACAACGAAACCTGGTTTATGCTTAACGAGTCCAAATTGCATAATTTCAGCATTCATGTGGACGGATTTTTCACCCTAAAAATCTGGGAAAATTTGTAAGTACGCTAACAGCTCCGCATAAAAAAGCATGGCGGACAAGAGTATGCGAATATAAAAATGTAGAGAAATGTAGCTAAAATGTCCAGTTTGTCCTGAATGCAGGGGCGGATTTAGGAAATTTGGGCCCCTAGGCAAAGACAGGTGGGGGGCCCTCTTAATTAGGAAGACAACACATAAAACATTTCCATTATAGAGATACAGAAATGTTAATAGAATAGACATTATTTGTTCTAGGTTTTCTCCCTCTCTACTTGTCCCTTTTCTTATTTTTCTCTCTATGTTTTGTACTCAGCTGACTTTTCATGCAACAGCAAAAGTAAATAAATAACCCAGTACTTCTTTTCATTGTAGAAAAACCATGATCTTTGCAACTGCCTGTTTGCACCTTTCTGAACATATGCAGCAAATGGAGTGATTCAATGGTGGACACTAAGGGCCTGAGACACACTTAACATTATAAGCGTTCTGATGGCATTTTAGCAAAGGATTTTATTTTAAATCAAAAACATATGCACAAATGAGAAATAGTTGTATTAACCATAGATGTAAACAGAGTTTTATGGGGCCTCCAGGAATTTCAAGGCTTATAGAGAAAGTTGAATCAGCTTAAAACCAAACCCAACAGCATAATTAAAAACAACACCAATAAACTCAACCTGAATTCTCTGATCTGTAGTGTTCCAGATAATGGAGCAGAAATGAGTAAAGCTTTCCTGCATTTCCTTTGACACCATTTCAAGGTTTACAGCAATCAGCAGGTCGACCCCCCGCGGGGAAGCAGGTCTCAGGATCCATGTTGACAACCCTAACTCTGACACTAACGCGCACAGGTGACCAGAAAGCATTTTTCTTTTTTTGTTATGAAAACCCCTTCATCTCTTTGCAGCTTCCTGACAGATAATGAGCTCTCTCCAGTTCCCAAAATGTCAGGTCTGTCACAAGACTCCAGAGACCAGACGCCCTGACACAAACGGTGCAAAATCGAACCCGCCGCCCCCGAGGCTGCTGCTCACTTGGTCACAGTTGCTTTCTTGTTATTCATGTGGAGCAGGAAGAGAAAGGGGTTAACGCGGTAAACTTACATCCACAAAAGCTCCTTTGTCACCTTGTTCCTCCATTCTCTACACCCACCCCCCCAGGGCAAAGTGGCCTTTCTCTGTGTGATGAGGAATAGTTAGCGCCCCCCCCGGAACATCTCCCCTCCAGGGGTACTACAGCTGAAAAGCGATCAACCAGCGCTGCTCAAACCATTACCCTGGTGTTAAACGACCATGAGGCTGCGCTGCCGGTCCGATGGACGCCCATGAAAATCTGTCCTGTTAAACCAGGCGAGGAGAGGTGTGTGTGTGTATACACATGTTGGTCGAGCTCATCTAAAAGAGGTCAAGTTGATCCACGGTGGCTGTACTTACTAACTCATAAACCGGGATCCTTTCAGGGACAGAACCAATCAGAGATCAGCTTCCTCTCAGCAGGTAAAAGCATTCAGTCGTGCATCGACGTATCGATCCGGCCCCCGTTGGTCCGTTACACCCATAGGTGCTGGGATGCCGTGTGTCTGGTTTGCTAGCAGCAATGAAAGGCCATTAGTTCAGTGTGTCAGAATTCGAAGCGGGGTATCGACAGCCGGGCCCGGATAATCAATAACAGCAGATCTCTCACTCCCCTCTGCTTCACAGTAATGGACCCACAGTCCAGCATGGCGCTTTCTACACCGCGAAAACAAACCGGTGCATCTTTGGATCCGACCAGCAGCTGATTTACGGCTATTTTATGCCCTTTTTTCAACTTTTTTCTTTACTGTCGTCGTCATTAAGCGGTTTCTGCTCCGGCTGGATAAAAGATGGAGGCCGGAGTGGGGTTGATTCACAGCCAGCAGGGTGGGACCATGATTTACCAAACACAGTTCAACTGGACAGAACTCCCAGGACCTTCCCCTGTGATGTCACTGAATAGAGAAGCACTGAAGCACTGAAATGTCTGAAGGGTAGAGTTAGTTTTTTCCCTTCATCCGGATTAGTACCACCTTATGAGAACAGCTCGGTCATGACTGCAAAACCATTTAAAGATTGCTCTACCTTTATAGACTTTGACCCTTCATATTGCATTAGGAAAGCATTATTTTTATGATTATTTTAAGAAGAGATGGTCTTTTTAAAACCAGTAGCTACAAGTTTAACTCCTCCCTACCTAATTGTTTTTCATTATCTTAGATTAATCAGTGTAATTAAGAGGAATTGTTAGGATAATTATCATTGAAGATGTGTGAGTTTATTTCACCTTGGTAGTGGCTGATGTTTTAGTCTAATTACTACAGTCCTTCTGTTTTGATACAGTTATAATCTTCATTCTGTACATGGCAAAAATTTGGAAATGGAATGAGAGCGGCGTCCTTCAGCTAAGAACGAGGTGTAATATTATGATAAGGCTGCAGCCACACTGCAAAATGTCTTAAATAAAGGGCATTTACCCTTAATTTGAGCAGAAAATGAAGAGGATTTGCCAACAGGATGAGGATTTTTACTCTCAGAATAAGGAAATTAGATGATATACACTTGAAATAAGACAATGAAACAGGGTTTTTCGTATTTTAAATGTAAATTGTCTTGTTCCAATGGCAAATAGTTTCACTTACCTCCTCAATTCAACAAAAATCGCACTTGTTTTAGGAAAAAATGTAGGGATGCACGATATAATCGGCCCCCTATCGGTATCGGCCTTAAAACTGAATATCGGACATCGGCCACCCCACCGATATTTAACCCGATATTTGATCAGCTTCTGAGTTTCTAAAGTCTAAAAAAAAAAATAAAACACTACTTCTTCTTCCTCCTCAAAAACTTCTTTTTTACAGACTTAAAAACTTCTAAAGATGAGGGAAAAAATATTGATACATTAAAATATCCCAATATCTTCCTATGCTGATATATTGCCATTTAAAAACACCATATCAATCTCTGTTACTAATGAAATATTGCTATATGTCATCGTTATGCTACGAAATCCCCCGAAAATTCACGAAATGTTGCCATATTTTTATATGTTGATATATTGACGCGGTATCGATCTATTTTACTAACAAAATCTCACAAAAATTTGCAAAATATCACGAGAGTTTGTAACAGAACGATGAAATTTCACCAGATTTTGAAAGTAAAATAGATCGATACCGCGTTTTTAAAAATCTATTTGATATCAGCATATGAAAATATATTTGAGTTTATTATTTTTCAAAGTGTCAGAAATGGATAACAAAACTGCTATTTTCAATGATTACTTATTTTTGTCCAGCTTTAACATCAGTATCGATATCGGTTATCATGAGTTTTAAAATATCGGCATATCGGATATCGGCCAAAATCCCAATATCGTACATCCCTAAAAAAAAATGACTTATCTAGATTTTTTCCAGTGCGTGGATGTCTAATCATCTGCTAACGTGTTTGATATAAAAATAAGAAATTGTGGCAGTATGGAGATGTATAAAATGCATTTTAACTGAGAGGTGAGCAGCTGCCTTCTGTATATTCAAAGCAATTTCTCTGATCTGAGTAAGATTACCATTTCTATCAGAATCTGTTTTCATGTCTCCTGGTTATTTAATACATATAGGTTATGAAGATTTGAACCTTATTTTGATTTTGTTTGTTCAGTAGAAGTAAGTAGTAGCCATTCAGATTCTTAGTCATCTAGGTAATTCCAAAAAGATAAATAAAAAACAATCCACTTGACTTTCTTTCCAAGTTTGATGATGTTTCGCTTCCCATCCAGGAAGCTTTTCCAATTCAAAATGTCAGGAATAGCGTTGAGTTCCTGGTTTTATACAGCAGCCCAACAAAGCCTTGTTTTTGCTGGATGTGAAGCGAAACGTCTTCAAACTTTGAAAAAAAAGTCCAGTAGATTGTTTTTAATTTTTTTTTTTTTGGAATACCCATTCAGATCCACACTCCACACCAGTTGGTGGCAGTAATGAACCATTTCTTTGCGTTCCAACCACCAATAAAATCCCATAAAGAAGAAGTTTAACTCCTCCCAGCCAGTAAGAGGCGCACTTGCCTGTTCTGATTCCCATTTGCTGAATCCAGTTACCATGTCTGCTAACTGTAATGCTAATGCTAACCTTTGGTTTGCTGTTTTTAATCAGCACCAAAAACCCGACCAATGTTCACCCACTTTTTGAGTTTCTTTTTTTTTTTTTTTTTAGTTTTGGACATTTTTTAATTAACATTTAATTTCCCTTTGGGATCCATAAATATGTTATTTTATTTACATTGAATATATAAGTTTTTTTCAATTCCTAATACTGTAAACCCTACAGTGAGTGGATTTACAACCGTTTAACTAGTGGCTGGAGGTTTAACAGTTATATAAAAGTAAAACAATAAAATGGATGTTTGCCTATTAATATATATCTTTTTAACTTTTTTATATCTTTATTTAACCAGGAAAAAATCCCATTGAGATTAAAAACCTCGTTTTCAAGGGAGTCCTGGCCAAGAGGCGGCAAAGTTACATAAAAATAAAAAACATACCAAGTAAAGCAATGACCATATTTTGGCCGTATTTTAAATTAATATCAGTATTTTCCAATGATATATCACAATATTTGAATTAATTTGCCTCTAAGTTTGACACATCTGAAGTTTTTCATGTAAAATATGTTTTTTATTTTGTTAGCTTTAGTGACTGGATGTTCCCCACATCCTGCCCATTAAACAATTCCTTACAGCTTCTAGTTCCAAGCTCATATAGCGGGCGCCTTGATATGATTTGGTTGGACGGACATAAAATGGACAGAGTGGGTCCTTTGTGTCTCTGTGGAGTGGGGACCATCTTGGGTCACACTGCTCTGTTTTTATTTTGTTGCCTGTGAGGGATCCCTGCTGTGTCTGGGGGGGATTTCCATTGGGCAGCGTGGGACCCTGAACACTGGCCTTCCTGTTGCACCGCAGAGATGAAGCTGGAAGAAAAAAAACAGTCCTGTCCAAGAAGCGGATCTTCTTTTCTTAAAGTGGGAATGTGCAATATCCATGTGGACGTTTACATCTAAATGAGACTATGGTTTTTAGTTTTTTCCGCTTGTCCTGCAATCGTTCAATTTGGTTCTTCCAAGATGGGATTTTTTCAGAGTGAAGTAGGCTGGAAGAGGGCGGCTGGGAAGGACAGGACGGAGCGAGGGAGCAGCCAAGCTTATTTTGGAGTCTCCGAACTGTAATCACCACCTACAGCTGCTTCCTCCCAGGTGTTTCGGACGTTAACAAAAAGAGCAAGGGAGAAAGTGCAGAGGAGCCAGCTCCCCCCTCCCCTCTCATTTAGGAAACACTCCTTAAACCAGAGCAGCTAACCCGAAATTTTCATTCCTCGCAACATAACTAGCCTTTGCTGGGTTTTGGACAGCTCACTTTTCCATAGCAAACAGAGTTTCCACAGGTTTCCTCCTGCTGAGCCTTTGCAGGCGAGGAGGAAGTGCTATCTAAGGAGGGAGAGGAAGTTGAAGGGGCTATCATAGAGCTGACACAACACTTCCATCCATACCTGCCAGAGGAGACGGGACAGTGACTACTTCAAACACGGCCTAGTCTGTCTGGAAGCTCAGACAAAAGCACAGAATGAATCATTAGTTAGTCATCTAAGTTAACTTTAGTATATTTATTCCCCTCGTCTCACTGTTTAGCAAAGAGCACATTTTACACCAGCAAACAATGCTTTTATATTTTATGTTATAGACCAAACAAAAAGTAGAAAAAAAGATTTGGGAAGTCTTTAAATTGGCTCCAGCTCGATCAATATTATAAAGAGCGTCTTTTAATTGGATTAAAGCCTCACAACCCTGAAACCAAATAGTTTTGTTTGTTCTGCTTTATAAATATTTTGGAAGTAACTATACACCTTAACTATCAAAACTTGCCAAAAATCCTCCACATGGCAAAGGTTTCACAAAAGTAAGCACATGATTTGATAAGGTACCTACGGTGGCCCTGAAGTGCAAACTGCAACTACAAATCTAAGGCTACGTTCACACTGCAGGCCTTAATGCTCAATTCCGATTTTTTTGTGAAATCGAATTTTTTTGCGTGTCCGTTCACACTTCCAAGTATATGCGACTTGTATGTGATCTACTGTGTGAACTGAAAGCGTTCAACCGAAGTGTCCCGCATGCGCACTCGAGGACGCGATGACGTCATATGTAGCAAGCGTCCTCAGTGTTTGCGGAAGTAAACATGACTCGTAATACCGCAGCGTATATTGCGTTCTTTAAGTTCTTCTCCAACAGGAGCAGGCACATTACGAACGAAATCTTTTTAAGAAGATCAAAAAGAAAGAGAGCCAGATTTCTTGCAATGCCGTTTTGTGGGGCAGTAATAGCAACGTCCGTAAGTCAGCAACCTCACTTTTTCTCCATTGACTGCTCTCTGTGTTATCTTCCGCCATGGTTGTTAGTTTTTCCCGCCTCCGCTTAGTAGGTCGCAGATTAGTAACGTTTAGTAACATTTGTCAAGTATCAATGACGTGTAGGTCGGATGAATGCGACCTGGCCGTACAGACACAGGTCGCATTTGAAAAGATCAGATACGTATCGGATTCAGGACCACATATCCAAGTGGCCTGGGTCGCATTTGAAAAAATCTGATCTGTGTCGTTCAGACTGTCATAAAAAGATCTGATACAGGTCACATATGGGCAAAAAAATCGGAATTGGGTCTCTTCAGGCTGCAGTGTGAACGTAGCCTAAAAGCGCAACTACATTAAGGAAATCACAATTACATTAACCTACCGGAAAAGGTAGGTACCAGTGGGAAACATGAGACATCGCTGATTGGACGACGGCGCCGTTTAACCCTTGAACTGCAAGTCATTCTGCCTGCTGCGGCTTTTGAAAACATGGATATTGTCTGCGCCCCAAACATAGCTGCAGTTATCCAGGAATATTTTGAATCAGGACATACGTACGAGGTGATACTGGATATGCTAAAGACTAATCACCAAATTTCAGTTAGTTTGCGTACACTGAAGATACACTTAAAAGAAGCTGGACTGTTCAGACGGCGCAACTTCCGGTTCAAGGGTCAAACGGCGCCGTCGTCCAATCAGCGATGTCTCATGTTTCCCACTGGTACCTACCTTTTCCGGTAGGTTAATGTAATTGTGTTTTCCTTAAGGTAGTTGGGCTTCGCTTTATGTAGTTTTGTTTTTATTAATGTAGTTGCGCTTTGCTTTATGTAGTTTTGTTTTCCTTAATGAGTTGCGCTTTGCTTTATGTAGTTGCGATTTCCTTAATGTAGTTGCGCTTTGCTTTATGTAGTTGCGATTCCCTTAATGTAGTTGCGCTTTGCTTTATGTAGTTTTGTTTTCCTTAATGTAGTTGCGCTTTGCTTTATGTAGTTTTGTTTTTCTTAATGAGTTGCGCTTTGCTTTATGTAGTTGCGATTTCCTTAATGTAGTTGCGCTTTGCTTTATGTAGTTTTGTTTTCCTTAATGTAGTTGCGCTTTGCTTTATGTAGTTTTGTTTTTCTTAATGAGTTGCGCTTTGCTTTATGTAATTGCGATTTCCTTAATGTAGTTGCGCTTTGCTTTATTTAGTTGCGATTTCCTTAATGTAGTTGCGCTTTTAGATTTGTAGTTGCAGTTTGCACTTCAGGGCCACCGTAGGTACCGTAATTTTCGGACTATAAGCCGCACCGGACTATAAGCCGCAGGTTTTTTATGTTTAATTACCATATGGTTCGTGCACAGAGAGGATTGTCGGGAAAGAGGCAACTGTTTGGGGAAGCTCCTATTTATTAAGATTTCAAAGCAATTGAATTGAGACAATTCTTCCTGCTGGCGTCTCCGACGTCTCACCATTGACTCCAAGGTTACGTGCAGTGGTTCTATTTCCTTCGATTACTGCCTTTAACTTAAAAGCTGCATCATATGCATTTCAACGTTTGTTTTCCATAATGAGGGTGTCACATAAACTGTCTTACGCTCGCAATGTCCATCTTTCTCAAGAGTCTGCTTCCGGAGGACGTCCGCATTCCCGCACGCGCTACTTGTGTGTTGAAGCAAATGTGACGTCAACATGGTGGATGGTAAAATCCATAGATTTAGGTACCGTATTACCCTAGTGGCCGTCAGCTGTAAAAGTCTACAGATAAGCCACATGGTTATATAAGCCGCAAGGTCGAAAAATGGGGAAAAAGTCGCGGCTTATAGTCCGAAAATTACGGTAAGTACAATTATCTGCCTATTAAATACTATTTTTGCACACAAAAAAAACACCTACATTATATTTTTTCAAGATTTAGGCACCATATTAGTCATGCCATTGCCAGATAAATTTACCTACATGTTCAAATTATATGTAAATAAATACAATTATTTTATTAATTTTGTACCTTTTTTAGATCAGCTGCTGTAGTGTATTGGATTTAGGAGGGCTAATGTGCTCAAACTAGATGTTGGATTGGTTTCACCTTGTCTTAAACATTTTGCCGCCTCCAACAGGTTTTTCAATGTCTGTCTCTGTACCCAGTCCACCCTAAAGAAAACAACAATGGTACCTTCACCGTGCTTCACTGTAGGGATAAAGCCTTGTGTTTTTTTCAGACATACCAATTTAAGGGTTTAGTACTGTTTCACCACATGTTTGACGTGTCTCCTGACTAGTGACGTCTGTCACATGAAATCCAACAGGAAAATGTGTCTATGGTGATGCAAAAACCTGAAATATTGAGGCAGTATGAATAATTGTGCAATACACAGTAGATGTCAAGGCTAATTTAACCACAGATTACTGGTAAAGCTCGTAGTAGAGTGGCTCAGGTTCATAAGGAATTTATCTTGATATGCTGCTATAGGCTTAGGCTGCCAGAGGACATAAAGGTCACTTTCTCTCACTCAGCTGCATTCTACTTCTATTCTCCTTTTCTGCATTAATTGTCATTCCAACCCCTGATTTCATGTTCTCTAGACTGCTGCTGTCAACATCTTCCCTCATAAATGATAGAGTTGGGCGTGTTTTTCGCAGTTTAGTCCTGTTTCTCTCCTGAACATAGATGTGGATTCAGCTTTTACTTTAACTATACGTTGCGTCCTCTTTTATTCTCTTTGGCACAGTTTTTTTCTTAGACAGAACCACCTATGAAGCTAGTCTATTGTTACATTTATTATATAGAAGGAATTTATTAATGTTCTTTTTGTGCGTGTGCTTTTGTCTCCTTGAACCGTTAGTCATTCTTGGCAAAAGGTTGCTCACACTCAGCCTGGTTATGCTGGGCATTTTTTTGCACACATATTATGAGGAATGCTTCAGAGTCATTGAGATAATACAAGTGAATGTTTACTGTCACTATATGCTGATGAAGGAGGAGCGAATTGTGCAAAGTTAATGACTGAATGCAATCAGCTGGTTGTTCTTAGAAAACGTTTAACCAATCTGTGTGGATGATTCTACTGTATTGTCTCTGATGGTGTGTGTTGTGATTTGGTGCTATATAAATAAAACTGAACTGGAGTTTCATAAACACATGGCGGTCATGTCTGTGGGTTAAACATAACCCGAGAATGCGATACAGACGACAGGATCTGACTCTGCAAACAAAATACACCAGATCTCATAAATAAGATGCATTCCCACATGTTCTCCAAATGCTGGGAGTATGAGGCATGTTACAGAAACCTTCTACCCGCCCAGCAGCCGCACCCAGAGCCAGTCAGCCTGTAGGTGTTGCTGCGTTCAGTCAGAGACGCCAGAAAAAACACATCACACTGTGGTTCGGACGCCTTTCAGCCAGAACCGTCCCCGTTTCTTCACCACCTCCCTGTTCTGTTCACAGGGAAGCCCTCCATATGGGAGGCTGCTGAAAGTCAGACACGTATTATTATCCAATAAAAACAGCTGGCGCCATGCGGCGTCGATGCAGACGAATATCTGAACCTCTGTAAAGATCACGAAGGTTTCTGATAAAATTCACAGATGCACTAAAAAAAACAAACAAAAAAAGCTTTATTTTCCCAGCTTTCCCACAGCATGATGCTGCCACCTCCATGTGTTCTCCACCTGCAGTTATTTCCCCCTACATCCTGTTGAATACACCGATGCGTTGAAGCGTGAACCAGAAACAAAGCAGCAATAATAATTAAAAAAAGAGAACGATGAGGAAAAACAAACAAAGGTTAAGCTGGCAGATGTGTAGCCCTGTTAAAACCAGCACCTCCAGCCGGGACAAACAAAAGCTGGCTGATAAGCACTGCGGCAGCAGCGGCGGCGGCGGCATCAAAGCCTTCCAGATTATAGATTACCATCAAATCAGTGGCGGCGATGGACGGGCACCCGCTACTTTACTGTAATGCCCACAAATCTAACGGGTTGGCGGTTAGGGCGGGGTCAGAGCGAGTCGCTGGGTAGGCGTACCTGATCTGCTGAACAATAAAGCTTCTCTTTCATAAACAAAGTCTGCATGAAACAACGGGTTGGGGGGGGGGGGGGGGGGGGGGGGGGGGGGGGTCTGATTACAGCGGCCAATTTGAAGATCTTTTGATATCCGTTCCGACCGCTGATCTTAATTTCATGTTTGAACCCATAGATTAATGCTGGGTTCCAATGGAAGGAGGCTTAGAGATGTTTGTTTACAATCCTAGTAGTTTGATCCCTCATCCCAGTATATATATTTTATGAAATACATAAATATGAATGTCCAATTAAATTATTTTATAAAAAAAAAAACACAGGTTCCAAAAGACGCCGCCTGAAAAAAAAAAAAATCTTGTGTTTTTTGTAAAAAAAAAAGATGTTTTTTACAATCCTAGTAATTTCATCCCTCATCCCAATATATATATTTGATTAAATACATAAATATGAATGTCCAATTAAATTTATTTTTTAATAAAAAAAAAAACACAGGTTCCAAAAGACGCCGCGTGGAAAAAAAAACTTTTTTTTTTTTTACAAACCTTCGAGCTGTGAATCTAAAGTTGTATGAAGGGTCAAAATATATTAAAAAACAGGTGAAAATATATAAAAAAATGTAAATGTCTCATTAAATAACTTATTTATCTAGATAACAAATAAATAATTTCATGGTTTATATTTTTTCCAAAGAAAAAAAATTACTATTAATTGCAAAAATGACCCAACAGATTAAAGAGAAAAATGTATCTGTTTAAAATATAATAATGATGTCACTTTATACATTGATAGCTGAATATAGAGTGAAATGTTTGGGACTTTAACCTTGACAACTAATACGTGATATTAATAATAATTAGGGATGTACGATATTGGGATTTTGGCCGATATGCCGATATTTTAAAACTCATGTAGCCGATAACCGATATCGATACCGATGTTAAAGCTGGACAAAAATAAGTAGTCATTGAAAATAGCAGTTTTGTTATCCATTTCTGACACTTTGAAAAATAATATACTCAAATATATTTTCATATGCTGATATCAAATAGATTTTTAAAAACGCGGTATCGATCTATTTTACTTTCAAAATCTCGTGAAATTTCATCGTTCTGTTACAAACTCTTGTAATATTTCGCAAATTCTTGTGAGATTTTGTTAGTAAAATAGATCGATACCGCGTCAATATATCAACATATAAAAATATGGCAACATTTGGTGAGTTTTCGGGGGATTTCGTAGCATAACGATGACATATAGCAATATTTCATTAGTAACAGAGATTGATATGGTGTTTTTAAATGGCAATATATCAGCATATGAAGATATTGGGATATTTTAATGTATCAATATTTTTTCCCTCGTCTTTAGAAGTTCTTAAGTCTGTAAAAAAGACGTTTTTGAGGAAGAAGAAGTAGTATCTTTATTTTTTTTTAGACTTTAGAAACTCAGAAGCTGATCAAATATCGGGTTAAATATCGGTGGGGTGGCCGATGTCCGATATTCAGTTTTAAGGCCGATACCGATAGGGGGCCCATTATATCGTGCATCCCTATTAATAAATATACCATTAAGTGGTAAAACGCACAATTATATGTCCCATTAAATAATTACAACAAAATTACGATGATTAATTAAATAATCCAATATAATTCTAAACATTAAACTGAAAAAAATGACTTCACTTTGTGTGCATTTATGAATATAAAGTTATTCTCTATTTTTTAGGGGTCACTTTTCTGTTCTGATGTTATTTTTGGGGTCACTAACTGAAATGTTTTAAAATAAATTTCACTATAAAATGTCTCAATGAATAAATAAAAACATAATTTAAAACAACGAATTGAATATTTGTTATTAAATACAAGCTATCAATATTAAATTACTTTATTTAGATGAATTAATTAAGTGAATTGGTGTTTTTGTGACTGTGTTGGATTGTTGTGTTCAGGGATTCACAGGCTGAAAGGTCTTCAATCCCTGGATTAACGGGATGTTTGTTTACTGAATCGGTCGGGTTCTGGTAGAACCGGGTCTGAAAACAGGTTTGCGATCCACGACCTCGGGTTATGTTGCAGTAAAGCGCCTTGCCTTCCCTTATCGCCCAGCTCCGCCAGCAGCAGTGCGAGGATTAAAGATTAATCCCAACCTTCTCAGCCAGCTCTCCATAAAAGCTGCGCTCGCTTTAAAAGTATCGGCTTGGATTAGCGCACAGGTGTTCCACCGATCCCGCCTCTGCATGAGGACACACTCTAAGCAGAGGGAGGAAAGGTTTTTATCGCTGCTGCTAACCTTTACCTTCGTCCTCTCATTGCCTCCCCCCTTCCTTTGTATCAAAAAACAAACCAAAACAACCCCCTCATGGGGAAGATGCAGCATACTGATACTGTGCTCTGTGCAGAATGAATAATTCAATATGGTGGCAAGTTTTCTAAGATAAAGATTCTGTTCACCAACCAACCTTTTATTCCCAGATTGAGGAAACAAGAGACCAAATGCGACTATAGATCGTTAAAAAGCCTGACTTGGTTTAACAAAACATCAAACTACACGTGAATTGGTGCATATGTGTCCAACTGAAGGCCCGAGGGCCGCATCCGGCCCGCCACAGCAATTAATCTGGCCCTCAAGAGACATATGAGAGATATGTTATGAAATAAGGGCGTATTTTCTTCTCACATCTGGATGAAACGCCTAAATAAATGGGAGGAAAAATAAAATTCCAGAGCAGGGCTCCTTGTAAATGAAACTATGACATCAGAAGTTTTATTTACTCAGAAACAAGATGGAGATACGAGGATCTGATGATGCTGAACGCCTGCTTTAAACAGGGTTTATACAGGAATTATTAACTCTAATTTAATGATTTTTTATTCTCTTTTAATGCTCTTAGAAATAATTTTAATGCCATCAACAAATACCCATGACTCTCATATATACACGGCAAATTCCTTTATCTTTTCCATCGGCAGGCTGCAATTCCCCAATTTCCAGCCACTTTAGTTGAAATTAGCATTAGCATTTTCCGAACATACGGCTTTACGATCAAACGGAAGCATTTCCGCGCGAATATATTGCGATATATTTGCAAATACCGTAAATTCTCTAATATAGGCCCGGGCCTTTATTTCACTCAAGTGCATCGCGGTCCAGGCCTTTATTGGAAAGAGGCCAGAATTAGAGACAGGCCTCTATTGCTATTTGAGCAAAACAGACTACCAGTGGAATGAATAAAAATGAGATTTTGTGTCTATTTGAACCTATAAAATACTAGGTTCATTTATTGAACAAGAACAGTTACCATAACGGTATACAGAAATTTAACAACAAATAGCCTACCTGTAATTCAGGCTAAATTCCAGTGGAAAAAAACGTAGCAAACATAACAGTAGTGCTACTAGTGCAATGTAAACACTTAACCATACATGGTGATAATTAGGCTGTTTTATAACAAAAAGCAACTTACAGGTTTAGACACCTCCTCGCTCACTCAAATTATCTCACTTGGTGTGAAGTAAAAAAAAAAAATCCTCCAACTCTGTTTAATCCTCCTCCTCAGTTTTCTCCTCCTCAGTTTCCTCCTCCTCTTCATCTCTCCCTGTATTCTCCTCATCACTCGCGCCAGTCTCTATAAAAAGTTCATTATTGTACAGTTCCTCTTCGTCCTCCTCATGTTTTGCTGCGTGTCTGTTTTCTTCCTCGTGCAGACGGGCAGCAGTCAGGGCCTGTCGTCCAGCAGCGCAGGGCTGTGGTACTTGTATGTTACTACCACAAGTATAATGTTGAGGTATGCCCAGAAAAAACGTTTATAGCCCCAGCCTGTATAAGAGACCGGCCATTATTTACCTCCGCCATCAGCGAGACAGGCCATTATTAGAGACCCGGCCACTAATGGAATACAGGCCAATATTAGAGAATTTACGGTATATATATATTGTTTAATAAATTGTTTTTTTTTTTTTTATAAAGCATTTTAAATGGCAAAATCATAGCATTTAATGAATTTAAAGCATAATTATTTAATGACTTTAAATGATTTTTAATGACCCGCGGAAACCCTGTTAAAACTCTGAAGGTGGCTGATTTTCAGACCTTTGCAAAGGTTAATAAGATCGATTATACTTCTAATTGTCGGCAAATCACCTGAAATTAAGGAAATCGATTCACCACAAAATTCGGACTTTAACCTCAGAATTCTGACTTTTTTTCTCAGAATTCTGACTTTAATCTCAGAATTCTGATTTTTTTTTTTTTACAAATTGTGACTTTTTTCTCAGAATTCTGACTTTAATCTCAGAATTCTGACTTTTTTTCTCAGAATTCTGACTTTTTGTCTCAGAATTCTGACTTTTTTTCTCAGAATTCTGACTTTTTTCTCAGAATTCTGACTTTTTTTCTCAGAATTCTGACTTTTTTCTCAGAATTCTGACTTTTTTTCTCAGAATTCTGACTTTTTTTCTCAGAATTCTGACTTTTTTTCTCAGAATTCTGACTTTTTTTCTCAGAATTCTGACTTTTTTTCTCAGAATTCTGACTTTAATCTCAGAATTCTGACTTTTTTCAAAACTATATCACATTTTAATAAAAACAAAAGGTTTTCCAACTTCTAAAAGATTTGAAAAAATATATCTTAATCAGACAGCAGATGTTAAAACGTGAATTTATTAGTATATCTATTTTTCAAAATAAAAGCCGGCTCTTTATCATTGAGTTTCTAAAAAGCCACTTGCAAAAAAGTCATTTTTTCTTAAAATAAGTGCATTTTTTTCTTAGATTGAGGAGGTAAAAGAGACATTTTGCTAATAGAACAAGACAATTTACACTTAAAATAAGAAAACACAATTGCTTTGTCTCTAATTATCTTATTTTAACAGTAAACATACTCATTCTATGGGCAAACTATCTCATTTAGCAACTCAAATTAAAGGTAAATACACTTAATTTAAGAATTCTTATTTATTTCTCGATCGTTTTTCCAGTGCAGAGCCATAAGCTGCAGACCGCTGATCTAGCATCATCCCATTGACTCTAAACAACACCAGTCTTCATCCAGTTTCAACCAGTCTAATCTTAACATTCGATCACCATGTATACATTTTATCACTGCTGCGCTTTAGCTATGGAAATGTCTTGAGAGCTGTACAGTTTCTGCACCGTAGGACGGACATGAAGGCCTGTTGTCACACAGCAAACTAACAGGTGTCAGAGGGCATGTTTCATTCATGGCCTCTCATCTGTTATGTATGGAGGACTTTGTAGGTGTGCCGTTTATCTCTGTAATGGAGGGAGAAACAGCAGAAGCCGCAGAGAGAGAGCGACTCTTATGCTCCCATAATGGGGATGAATAAAGGATGAGCCGAGGCTCAGACACCAGGTTAAGGCGCCGTTTAGCACCTTGGCTCATTGCCCGGCGTTGGAGGACAGGAGGGACGGAAGATGGAGGGGAAACTAAGACGGGGATTAGAAGAAGAATTTGAGACTATCAATGGCGAACTGATGAGCTGGGCTAGAGATAAAACTGCTGTTTGGACGCGGAGTTTGTAAAGATCTTATTGGGTTCTTGAACAACGTGAGCCGCAGATGAGGGGATTTTTCTCAACAGCAGAAAAAGCTACTTGTTGACTTGGAGTCTGGTTCCATACGCCTCCGCAGACCTCCTCTCTTTGATCCACCTCAGAAGAAAATGAAAGGCAGTGGAAAAAAAGGGGGAAAAGAAAAAAAAAGAAAGCAACAGCAACCTTAGAAACGAGGATCTGAGCAAGTCTGAGAGGTAGTGATCTAAGCAGGGGGGGGGCTGCGAGGACGGAGCGATGTGGCAGTTGTCAGTTGGTGCGTATCGTGGATTGGGAACAGATGCTGAACTCCTGACGGTGCCAGTCTGCTACCTCCCAGGCAATCATAATGGGGGCCACCTGCCCCGAGTTACGGCAAAACTGAGAGAGCTTGTGGCAGCAGCCAGCCAGCACCTGTGCTCAACAGTCAGGTCACCACATCAAACCCCGCCTGGGAGGGGGGGCGGCTCAAGAAGCAGCTTTTCTTCCTCCGCTCTCGGATCGTAGCAGTGGCAGACAAGCCCA
The DNA here is from genome assembly GCF_016077235.1 of Cyprinodon tularosa. Taxonomy (NCBI): domain Eukaryota; kingdom Metazoa; phylum Chordata; class Actinopteri; order Cyprinodontiformes; family Cyprinodontidae; genus Cyprinodon; species Cyprinodon tularosa. Next base: position 85,732 of record NW_024039593.1, read on the forward strand.
CACCTCGCTCTGAATGGGATTTTTAAATGATACATCATCTAAAACATGCCTTTCATGGGGAGACATGGTAGTGGCAGCATCATGATGCGGGGATACCTCCCTAATTTGATGGAAACTCTCACTTTTTTTTCTATTATTCATTTTTTTATGTTCTGCTCATTTTGCTGCTGATTATGTTCTAAAGGTCTTGCCGTACTCAGTATTTTTCGCCTCTATTATCGCCCCTCAGGAGTTTCTGTCAACATCTCGTTGAGGTTTCTTCTCTTTCTTATCTTAGCTTCACGTTTCCTTTGTGGTTTAGTTGGTTTCTTTAGATCCTGTCATATTCTGTTACTTTTGTCATTAATGCGTCTCAATATGTTTTTACATATGATTTATGTTCCCTTATTGCTGCCTTTTAGTTCGATCGTTATCGATTAGGTTTTGGGTTCCTATGTTTAGCTTGTTTTACTTTTTTTGTTTCTCCCTCAGCTCGTTACCTTGATCCTCCTCAGCTGTTTCCATTTCACAGCTGATCGCCCTCGACTGTTTCCCTCGCCTTTTCTCCCTTCGCTCTCTCAGTATTTAATCAGTCGGGTCTTTTATCTACCTTCACTGGAGTCCTCCGTTAGTTTCCTTCTTGTCTCCATGCCTGCTTTCCATGTTTCTATTCATGAGTTCCTCGTTAAAATAATTTTAACCCCTACTACATACTGCCTCATCATGAGTTTCCAAATTAATTAAATCCTAATGTTTGATTTCTTATTTTCTTGTTTTTTTCTACATTTAGATTGATTTTTTTTTTCTTTTTTCTGTTAGTTAGTTGATTTAATCCCGGCTCACCTGCCTGTATGTCATTCTCCACTCTTCCCTCAGTATCCATGCCCATTTTCGGCCTGTTTTCCATAACCTGTTCCTATTATAACTCTCCTTTAAGTTCTTTATATATATCGTTCAAGTGTTCTACTTATAACAGTCCACATTTGCACACAGGTCCTTTACAAAAAAATAAAAACAGAAAGATGGAGCTAAATGGGGGGCAGTAATGGCGACAGGAGACTGAAATGGAGCTTTACCATTACTGTGCAGCCAGAGCTAGTTTGGATCAGTGAATATGTATGCGTTAGAATGGCCTAGTCAAAGCCTGGACCCTAAATCCATCAGATTTATTGTTGCAAGCCTTGAAAAATGATATTTTATTTATTTTAGATGCTGGAGATCGGCCTGTTTATTCAGTGTAGTCCCGTTTCTCTGACTGTGATTGGCTGGATGTGCTCTCTTCATCCTCTGACATGGGAGCTGGCTGTTTCCTGGACCGGGTCGCCTTTTACAGTTCCTTTTTCTACGTCTGCTTCTGTCTCCTTGAACCCCAGTGGGCCTCAGCAGATGGCCGCTCACACTGAGCCTGGTTCTGCTGGAGGTTTCTTCCTGTTAAAAGGGAGTTTTTCCTCTCCACTTTCGCTACAAGCATGCTTAGTCTGAGGGATTGCATTTGAGTCGATGCAATCAACTGGTTTTCCTTAGATAGAAAACTTTGAATCAATCTGACTGGATGATCTAGTAGAACTGTAAAGTGCCTTGAGATGACATGATGTGAATTGGCGCTATAGAAATAAACTGAATTGAATTGATATTTTGAGAAGCAGAACGAGCAAAAGTTTCTAGATGTGCTAAGCTAGTAGAGATAAGCCCTAACAAAGTTTGCATTCAGAGGCTTTTCTTCACCTCTCTGATGGTTTGATCTATGAAATCCCATTAAACAGTATTAAGTGACCCAATCTGAACATGTTTGAAGGGGTCTGACCAGTGCCTGCTGGCAGATGCAGAGATTACGTTGAGGCAGCACCTTTTTAACTTAGAATAACAAAGCGCAGCCATATATCTGGCACTCTGAAGTGCTGCTGAGGTATTTGAGGAGCTGCCATGTGACACGCTGTGAGAGCATCTTATTTTAGAGCTGAGATAAGGTGTTGCAGAGAAGGGGTGGGACAGGAATGTCCATGGCAGACCTCAGCTCCTGTCCCAGGGCGAGCTCCTCATTATTACATTTCTCCTGATTCAGACCATTTACAGCCTGTCCTTTTCGTCTCACTGCGTCTCTCTCTCTCTTTGCCCCACACACACAGCAGTGTATTTAGCTGCCATGTTTACATTCCTGCTCAGTAAGCCTCTCCCAGGGGAAGCGGACTGGATGGGAGTTCTGTAGCTGAGCCGCTCGGCCTCACACAGCTCGAGTCAGACAGACCGTGGCTGCTACGCACAGCTGTGTGTGAAACATGACAGCGGACGGCCCAGATCTCCAATACCCCGGCTGACGAGCGGAGCATGTGAGCGATGTAAATACAGGATCGCTGGATGGGAGAGAGGAGCAGGCCGTCACCATGGCAGCGGCGATGGGCGGGGCCGGAGGTGGCTAATTGAATGGAGCTGTAGGACGTCCTGAGCGCCCAGGTCCGCGGCACTTCGCTGGCCTCATCATTAGACTGACTGGCTCCTGCGGCCTCCGGCAGAGTGCTGTCTGCGCGCCCTAATGACCGCTGACTCACTCGGCACGAAGCGCCGCCGCCACATTAGCCCGGCCCAGAATAGCCCCAAATAAAGAGAGATGAGAGGAGGGCGGGGATGTTTGGCGCCCCTGCAGTCATGTAAGACATAACTCTGGGCTGGCTTTGTAAAATACACATCTAGTTCTTGCTTAATTAGATTAAAACCTTTGTTTTATTAACCTGAACAGGACCAGGTCATCCAGGCGAGGACCGACACGGCTGGTATTCAGTCCACTTATCCTTTACTCAAAGTATTAATGCTGAGATAAAATAATTGGCTTCAGGTGGTTCCTTCTGACATAAAACTCCACATTTCCTAGAAGAAATGCCTCAGCAGGCTTCTGGAACAATATATGAAGGCTCCCTGGAGGAGATGGCTCAGGGTTAACAAGGCTGTGAAGCCCACATGATGGCCGGACAGAGGACGGCTCTGTTCGGCTGACCGCAGTCAGTAGGAGGAAGCAGGAGAGTGGGGCGAGGACAGGAACAGTGTTTGTGCTGTTTCTGTCCCATCAAACAGGGGGGAGAAAACAGCAGTAAATCTGCTTCATCTGCACAGCTTCTACGACTAGCAAGCGTTCAGGTCACGCTGCAGGTGGGAACGTCAGACGAACCGGATCAGCTTCCAAATAATTCTCCTGTTTAAAAATCCATTCAACGCCTACAGCTTTTTCTAGGGGTGTAAATCACATCCATCATGGCGATTCGATTCAGTATCGATTTCCTGACCCAACGATTCGATTATTTTCGATACTCAAGAATACACCACGATACGATTCGATTCGATTAATCGGTTAATACTTTTTTTTTTTAGACCTTACAGGCTAAACAAAGTTTCAAGTTTGAAATAAATCAATGAATGCTGTAATATCTAGGGATGCAGGATATAATCGGCCCCCTATCGGTATCGGCCTTAAAAGTGAATATCAGACTAGGCTTGTCCCGATCCGATACGTGGATCGGATCGGGACGCCGATATTGGCAAAAAAATGCGTATCGGCAAAGCATGTAAAATGCCGATCCAGACTGCCGATCCAGTTTTAAAAAAAAAATCCGGTCCGTATTTTCCAGTTTCGCCGATTGAAACGATCCATTCCACTATTTTGCGCCATGTTCCCCTGTTTTGCATTTTTATTAAAACTTACAGTAATATAGCACCTTTAACTGTTTACGGTTTTACTGCTCACTGTGCAATTTCAGATTGCTATTCGTAATTTTGTCCAGTTTGTGTTTATCTCTTAATAAACAGGTGAGTTTGTTGTTACAAAGCATTGTGTTTTATTCAATCTCACCTAATTTAGCTGGCTAGATGTTATCAAGAGTACTAAAACCCTTTTCAACATGAGTCTTACAACTAAGGCTAAATACTTTAACTTAAACTTAAATACATGCTCGGATAGGATGGTATCGGCCAGTATCGGTATCGGATCGGAAGTCCAAAAACAATATCGGTATCGGATCGGAAGTGCAAAAACCTGGATCGGGACATCTCTATATCAGACATCGGCCACCCCACCGATATTTAACCCGATATTTGATCAGCTTCTGAGTTTCTAAAGTCTAAAAAAAACTTCTTTTTTACAGACTTAAAAACTTCTAAAGACGAGGGAAAAAATATTGATTCATTAAAATATCCCAATATCTTCATATGCTGATATATTGCCATTTAAAAACACCATATCAATCTCTTTTACTAATGAAATATTGCTATAGGTCATCGTTATGCTACGAAATCCCCCGAAAACTCACGAAATGTTGCCATATTTTTATATGTTGATGTATTGACGCGGTATCGATCTATTTTACTAAAAAAATCTCACAAGAATTTGCAAAATATCACGAGAGTTTGTAACAGAACGATGAAATTTCACCAGATTTTGAAAGTAAAATAGATCGATACCGCGTTTTTAAAAATCTATTTGATATCAGCATATGAAAATATATTTGAGTATATTATTTTTCAAAGTGTCAGAAATGGATAACAAAACTGCTATTTTCAATGACTACTTATTTTTGTCCAGCTTTAACATCGGTATCGATATCGGTTATCGGCTACATGAGTTTTAAAATATCGGATATCGGATATCGGCCAAAATCCCAATATCGTGCATCCCTAGTAATATCGTTATGCATTTTTTTTAGAAACAACAGCAAATAACAGAAGTAGAAAAGTTGCATCAAAAATCCTGCACATAATCAGTGCAATGAGTGCAATGCAATACCTCAGCTCCAGACGTCCCGCCCCCTCCACAGACGCTCCGCTGCACCTCTCCCAAATTGTAGCTGACCGCAAATAGTGCCGCAGACAGGAGGTTTGTTTTGTTTTTATGATCGAAATTGCGGAAAACAACTAGTGAAGTTTGACCCGCTAGAAGAGCGAGGTGCGCGAGAACGCTGGGAGCCTTTTTCCACCTGGATCTCCGCTCTTTTTGGCCCTCATGTCCCTCCGTCGTCGGACTAAACTCGCCCCCACTTCCTCACCGCCTCGGCCGTATCTAGACCCACAGCGTGTAGCTCAGACCACGCTTCAATATTGAGCATAATTTAAAAATGTCTGCATCAAGCTCACAGCAACACACTGCTGTAAGAGTATAACCAGGAAGCGAGGTAGGAGGGAAAAATAGGTTTAGCGCCACCGCAGCACGGGAGGAGAATTACGTCCAGGAGCAAATGGATAAAAATAGACCGGAGGAAAAAAAAAACATGAATCGATTCTCTTGCTGACGTATTGTCGGCTGTTGGATCGATGCATCAATACAAAACGATTATTATTTACACCTTTAGCTTTTTCCCCCCCGTATATCAACACTGACTGAAACATCCATGCCTTGGCTGATTCATTAGTTCAATTCAATTCAGTTTATTTCTATAGCTCCAATTCACACCACACTTTCCAGTTCACCAGATCATCCAGTCACATTGATTCAAAGTTTTCTATCTAAGGAAAACCAGTTGATTGCATCGACTCATTAACTTGAATGCAATCCCTCACACTAAGCATGCTTGTAGCGACAGTAGAGAGGAAAAACTCCCTTTTAACAGGAAGAAACAGCAGAACCAGGCTAGATTCTAGTTATGTTTTTTATCCAATACTGATGTTGGAAACTGGTCTGATATCAGGCGAAAAACAGAATTGCGATAATATCAGCCTATTTCATTCATCCATTTGTTCTGTACTTAGATCAGAGGTCTGCAACCTGAGGTTCCAGAGCTCTTTAGACCTCTTATGGTGGCTCCTATTACAGTAACAATGTCCCCACTTTCCTTAATGGGTCCTTGGCTGGTCCCCTACAATTAAACATCAATCTTTGTACTAAAATATTCTTTATGTCATGATTTGTGGACATTAAGTCAGAGAAAACAATATGCAAGAGCGTCACTTGACTAAGAAAAAGTAACGGGATTGGCTGGGTGTTGGACGCCACAATCCATTGCTAATGTCTGTGACCTGAAGTAACCCTTCCCTTTTTACACTAAATTTAGACGCCGAATTTAAGACGGTGAAATAGAGCCAGTTGAATCACAGGAGGCTGAAAATATTGAGTTTGAATTTTTTTATATGCAGATTTTTTTTAACACACTGAAAAATAAGTATTGAAAATGTAATCACTTTGAAATAGTAATGTGAATTTGTACTTTGAAGAGAAAATAACAAATGAAATTTCAGCTTTGCAGAAATAATGACAATGAATTTTTTTTTAAGTCAAAAATGTGTTCTGAATATATTTTAACACTGAAACAGTAAGTACAAACTAGGGCTGAAAGGATTCATCGAGTAACTCGAGTAACTCGATTACAAAAAATCCTCGAGGAAATTTATCTGCCTCGAAGCTTTGCTAAATTTATTGTATTGTAATAAGCAATGCTGTTAAATACGCAGCACACTGGTCTAGCCGGAGGGTTTTTGTGTTGCACAACGCTACCACTTCCGTTAGCGCCTGGAGCGCTTGTGCTAAGTTTGTAGCTATGGAGGGAACCGGAGAATGCTCAGAAGGAGAACCCCGAAAGCGACAAAAAATGTCAAAAAGTTGGGGAACATTTTAGGCTAAACAGAAAGGACAACACAGCGCAATGCATCCACTGCAAAGCAGAATTGGCGTACCACAACAGCACGACATCAATGTTGCAGCATCTGAAGAGAAAACACCCGCTACATGCATCCAACTCGTACACGGTTGCCAACAGGTAACGTTTATGTTCTCTTTGCTAACTACGTTGTGTGATAATCTGCCATGTTATAGATGTAAATTGAGGCACATTATTTTGCTAACGTTACATCTAAACATAGCGGTTACTTAACCGGGTGTAGTGTAAATTGTATGTGAGGGTGGAACTGAGAGAAATTATGCAGGACTTAATGTAAGTTTGTTAATAAAAATATGCAGCAACAGATTACAGGCATAAGCTGAAAAGCATTTATTTATTGGTGTCTTTCCATCCTGAAAAGTTAGTCTTTTCTTCTCGCTACTGTTATGTATGAATTAGAAATTTTTGATAAATATTTTTTGTAGTAATTCTATATTTGTCTATACCTAAGCAATCAAGAATAAATAATAGCATCGTTTTAATAAAAATAGCAACATTTTTGCATTTTATCATGACTAGTTAAGGCTGCAGAACTCTGTACAAACTCAAACCTTGACATTTTGAGTAAGTTTATTTTTTTCCTAACATATAGATTACATTCTGTTTTCCAATACATAAAAAAACATTTCACTGCATTTAGATTTTTCTGTGATGGTTAAGGGATGCTCAAAAAGGAGATATTGGACTGATCTGGACTAACTGGTGTTATTGCAGATTTGCCAATAGTTTATTTTATAAATTTATTTTATCCGATTACTCGATTAATCGTAAGAATAATCGATAGATTACTCGATTACTAAAATATTCGTTTACAACAGCCCTAGTACAAACATACAACATTTAAATTTCAGTGACATTTTTAATTCAAATCCCAGCGACACTGATTTACTTCCATAGAAAAGAGAAGGAACATGACCTGCGTAAAGTGAGTGCAGCCTAAAATACTCCTCCCACCGAATCAATGCTGCATATTGATTGCTTGTGCACAGAGGTTATGCAACATCACCCCTTCAGAGTACAATTATGGTGTAATCACAATCCACCAGGGTTCTACCCAGCGACCTGACTGTCCTGTGGAGAGGAAAAAACTCAAAACAAACCCTGGGGGAAAGCGTCCTCCCAGCGACGGCGGGGCAGACTCGCTGTTAGCACAGCGCTGCGAAGGCCTCGCTGAGGAAAGTGGCTCTGGGACAACAAGTCGTAAATCTGAAAGTAATTCTCAGCAACGTGGAGACGAGCAAAATGTTTACTTAAGGAGGAAATCCAGACACAATCATCCTTCTTCCTCTGCTACTCCTTTTCTCCCCCCCCTCCCTCCTCCTCTTCCCTCGGATCCCCGCTCAGAGCCATTTCCACCGGGACCACGATTCGAGCTCCGAGACGGCCGTGCTTAATCGATAGTGCCAGGTTGCCAAGGAGACGTTGATTTCGCCGGTTTTGCAGAGCGCCGGTGATTGCACCGGGTGTCCGTTGCACCTGCCGCCCTCTCCTCCCCCTCTCATCAAGCTCTCCTTGTCTCCCCACCTATATATACCCCCCCCCCACAGAAAGGAGGAAGACAGACATACAAAGGGCAGGACGGATCAGAGCCGAGATGTTGGCTCTAAAGGAAACCTGGACAAGTGTTGAGAGCGTCGCTCCTAACAAAGGAGAGATGTGACAGCCTTCATGTCCCCCCAGAGCACCTGGGGGAGCATTTACTCTTAGCACCCTCCCTATCCTTCCAGCAGGAGGGGATGGCACCTTCATTTTTTATTTTATTTTTTCATTAATGGAGAGCTCATTAATCGTGTCTGATAACGAGGATGTGGGACAGGGACATGATTAAGGGGATCTCTCTCCTTTAGCTGGGCGCCCTTGGGGATAAGCAGCCCTGCATGCGAGTGTGTTGCTGTGTGTGTGTGTGTGTGCGGCGCATGTTAAAACAGGTAGAGGACACACACACACCCTCCGTTATCTCTAGGACATCTCTAGGATAGGATACTACACGTTTTCCTCTTTAGCGACGGCAGCCAAGGTCAGTTTGAGCCATTTATATCCCATTGAAGGTTTGCTCATGTCTGTCTGTTCGCTCAGCATGGGGAGCTAGCCTTAAAGCTACAGGTTTAAAGATAGAGAAGCGAAGGGAAGGAGTTTATTATATCAGATGTTTCACTTGACGTATAAAAAATGTTTAATTTTCCTTTCTGAAAACGCTTAGAGTTTGAGTGGTTTTTTCTAAGCTATCGCTACAGTTATGCTGCTATAGGCTTATGATGCTGGAGGACAGAAAAAAACTTTTCTTTTCTTTATTTTATCTTTTGCTTTACTTCAGTTCTCTGCGTTATTTGTCACAGTAGCTTCATCTGGCCTGGATATCTCTTTAGATTTGATAACATCCTGGAGGGAAATATCAACTTCAACAATGTCCAGTAAAGATGATATGCTGAAAAAATTGGGCATACGACTTTCGCAAGAAATAAGGTGATTCCTAAGGTATGTAAAGGGCGAAAAATATACCATGAAATAAATAAATTCGGCATGAGCTACTCAAGCAGGGGGGGATTTACCATTAGGCAATACTAGGCAGTTGCCTAGGGCCCCAAGTCCCTGGGGGGCCTATAACACTCTGTTAACATGTATGGTTAAAACAGCTATTCCTTACTTGTGCACTTTAATTACGTTTTTAATAAAAATCCTTTCGCTAAAAGGACAGCAGCAAACCATTTGAAAAAAAAACGGCACTTTTTGAGTTTGAATTTTGAAAGGTTGAATTTTTTTAATTACACTTTAATTACAAAAAAGGGCCTTGCGCCAAATCTAGCGACTTTTTTCTGCTACTGGAGACTTTGGCGACTACATTCATAGGGCCCCCTGCCTGTCTTTACCTAGGGCCCCAATTTTCCTAAATCCGCCCCTGTACTCAACAATACATTATTCAGTGATCAAATATACTTAAAAAAATGTGTCTTTTTCCAGGAAAATAAATAAATAAAAATAAATTACATTTAGATATAATTATTTTTTATGGGTTTTTACTGGTTTGCTGATCTCTAGCACTGGTTTTAGGCACAAGCAGAACCAACACACATAATATTATAATTCAGTTTCAATTCAATTCAGTTTATTTCTATAGCGCCAAATTCGCAACACACGTCATCTCAAGGCACTTTACAGTTCAACCAGATCATCCACTCACATTGATACAAAGTTTTCTATCTAAGGAAAACCAGTTGGTTGCATCGACTCATTGACTCAAATACAATCCCTCACACTAAGCATGCTTGTAGCGACAGTGGAGAGGAAAAACTCCCTTTGAACAGGAAGAAACCTCCAGCAGAATTTATACTAAACGGAAGGTGATAAATTCTGCATTTTTTTATATAAGCTACCAACTTTTGTTGTCTTTGTTTTCTGTTCAAAGAAAGTAGAAAACAAAGCATTTGACATTGGGTTCCCCCTTTTGTTTTCTCTGCTGCTATAATTGTACCAAAATGTGACCCAAAACCAAAGCGTGTGGCGGACTGTGGTTTATGTTTAGTGTGTTATTAGGGGTTCAACATCCACTACACAGGAAACTAAGTCCTCGTCTTAACAGCAACACAAAGTTGATGGTTGATCTTATCATAGTTGCTGCTGATATATCTCACCAGAACGTGAATCCATCTGCTGTATTTTGACTTTTAAAAGTTACATCCAAAGTTCTTGTTCACTTAGACTCAGGCTAATATTCATTGACCTGACCGTCCCCAACCTGTTGCTGCACACTGATCTTTCAGCTGGCTCATTTAGATGATGGCTCAGTTTCAGAGGCGAACTGATCAGAATTTAAGGTCAAATTTCCAGAAGTTTCCATTCAGCCTAAATAGACTCCATGCACACCTTGTTGCAGAAGCTGCTGTTTCCTTTAGTCTCTGCATCTCACTAAGAGCTTCCAAACACACTGCTGTAGATGATGAAACCTGACAGATCAATCAGCAATCATCATCATGTGACCTTTGAGATGTATAGAGTGACTAAATATATTAAGATACATCATTGAGATCCAGGAATGTGAACGTCCCAACAAGTAAGTAGTTATAAATCAGAATAATTTTTTTATGTAATACATGATTCAAATATTAAGAATTAAACTGAGAAATAAAACCTTAAATAATTATCTAAAATTAGCCTCACCAATGTTTGATGTGTTAATTTACGTGTATTCTTGTGAACAATTCAATACTGTATTTTTGTTACTAGTTTATAGTTAATATGCTAACAATCCTCTGTTTTGGAGGGGAGGCTGTGAATTAGGTCTACATGGGAACATCAAATTACCTGATGGGGCGGTGGCCCCCTCCTAGCTCTGGCCCTGCTTGAAAACTTCCTCCTGCACTGGAAAAAATCTAAATCTAGTCATTATTTCTTGAAATAAGTACATTTGTTCTTGGATTGGGGAGATAAAAGAGACATTTTGCCAATGGAACAAGACAATTTACATTTAAAATAAGAAAACACAATTGCATTGTCTTATTTTAAGAGCATATTATCTAATTATCTTATTTTAAGAGTAAAAATACTCATTCCATTGGCAAACTAACTCATTTACCTGCTCAAATTAAGGGCAAATACACTTAATTTAAGAAATTTGTACTTGTTTCGAGATTGTTTTTCCAGTGTGAAAATTCAGTCGAACTGTTTGAAATAAAGATATTGAAGGTATCAAAAGGAACTATTGAATTTATTGTTCTTTTATTATTTTCTTTTTCTCATACCAAAAAAAAAAAGATATATCCCTGAGTAATCTGATTACATAGGAGATCTGGGCTATATTGTCCGGGGAGGGATTGAGGGGATCAGCAAAGCCCCACATAATGGAAAGGAAGATGTCCTCCTGATCTTCCTACGTCCATAGTGTAAATAAAACCTTGAGCTTTAGTAGTTTTCTGCTTATAACTTTCCTCTACTCTTCTGTAAGCCTCTCATAAAGCTGTCGATATTTTACGACGACTAGAAAGCCAGAGTAACCACCCATGTATGGAAATAAAGCAACAGTGGAAATACTCCATCATGACTTTAATGCCAGACGGTTTTCTGTAGGTTATCTCACTGTCTGACTCTCCCTCAGCCTTTGCCTAATTGCTTATGCAACCAATAAAGCAGGATTTTGTGTCAGTTCTGACCCCCAGCTAGTGCTGCTTTACTGGATGTAACCGATCCGCAAACACAAACAGGATGCGTCTGCATCGCAGCCAGAGAGCAGAGATCAAGCCTGTTCATACATGAGGGCTTTGTGGCGCAGCCATCGTTTAGTCTTACATGCACATTAAATCCAATCTGTCTGGACCAGGACCCTAATCCCCTCTCCACGGCCGTGCAGAGAGCAGACGCTAATCCTCCATATTTGTATATTAATAGCAAACAACCGCTGAGGGGCCTCTCTATATGTCGTGATGTATGTTTTATTAGACGGTTAATCTGCTTGTTGATCGGAGGGCTTGTCTGTTAGGACAGCGGTTTTAATAAAATGCAGCCTGAAGGATGAGCTCCCCGAGGATGCTGGGGAGGAGGGGCATGCTTCAACAGCAGACGGCTTTACATTTGCTATCTGTCATGGGACGATGTAGGCGTTTGTCAGTTCTACACCTTCCTACTTGTTACCCCTTGACTTCTGTACGCCTTCATCTCAAGGGATGAGATTCGTTGGCATCTGCCTCCCTCCCAAAGACAATCCCTCACCTCTCGCCCTGTCTACGCCGTGTCGCTTACCACGCCCTGCCAAACAGCCATCCCAACTCCGCATGTACGTCAAACAGACGTTCGATTGGATGGCTTTGAATTAGCAGCCCTGTCCGGAAAGTGATGGAGGTCAGCCGGACGTTATGGCAAAGGCGACATACTCGCAGTACTTCGTGGTTCAGAATGCAGGGTCAATTTGAATAACTCTCTGCTGTAGTAGAGAGATATGTGGCGGAGGATTGCAGGCAGTGTTTTATGTTCCCATCCATCAGAGGGGCTTGCACAGAGTAAACAAACAAATAGCTTTTAAACATCTGGTTAGGGGAGATAGGAGAATGATAGAGGCACCCCGGGGAGATGGGAGGTTTTCCTTAGAGATCTCTTGATCAGAACAGAGGGAGGGAAATACAGCCAGGAAAAACACACATATATATAAAAAGAGAAAGTTGACTGTAGGGTCAGAATAAAGGTGAGGATTAGGACCGTTCCCAACACTTTTTCAGCCACCAGAGGACGAAAGATGCAAAGACAGAAAAACAAGGTCTATGATTGCAACCCAGGGCCGACCATGTGACTCTCACGGGGTAATCTCATGGGAGCATCCCCCACCCCTGATCTCCCCTGACGGACTGTAACAACAGGAAGTCAGCCTGGCCTGCATCATCCCACCACACCCACCGATAACAAACCCCCTCCCTCCCTCCCTCACACTCTCTGCGTTCTAACACACATCTTCGTCACAGATACCTCACATTCACAGCTCCCCCTCGGACTGCGTCCAGTGCCGGGGCAAGAGGCGCGGATGGCGCCGAGCCCGCTGCCGATGGCGAGCTGCAGGCTGGCACTGGAACAAGAAGAGGCCGAGGTGGGCAGGAGGAGGACTGAATGGGCCTTGTTTATCTAGGTCCCTATGGGAAGTCAGGACACTGCAGTGAATGGGAGCCAGTTAGCAGCTATGGCATAATAAGACCAGGGGGAGGGATGGGGGTCATTGAAATTCAAGGCAGAATACCGTGGAGACAAACCACCCCTGCCAGCTGGGGTTAGGACTTAAAGCAGAGCGAGAGAGTTTTCTGATGCTGACAAAACCAACCTGACAGGGTTTATTGCTCAGGAAAGTTATGTAAAGTACATGGAAGTAGCTGAAGGTACCATAACTGACGGGACCTGCTTCAGACATGAACCGTCATGTAAAGTTACAGGAGCTGATTAGATAGAGCTTATCAGCTGTCTCTAAATAAACAGATGAAGGTTTGTTCAGCGTTCATGGGCCGGTTTAATGCACACAGTTTAAATACTTATAGGTAAACTTTCACTCATACACTTCTAACCATTTACCATCCTTTAAATAAGGCTTTTCTCTCCCATCCCCCACCTGTTGCTCAGTATTAACACTCAGTTTTGTGGCAAATTTTTGGTGTTTGGTTCAAATTCAGCTTTAAATTATTGATTTCTCTACAGCTGGATGTACTATAACGTGTTTACTGGAACAACAAAAACAATTTCAGAAGGATCGTAAGTGTAAAATATCAGGTTATGACTCAGTATGTCGGTAAACATTGAAAATGTGTAATAAATGTTTGAGTTTTCAGTTTAAAACACAGTCGTTCTGTGATTTGCTCAAATAAATCTCTTTTAGGTAAAGTGGGAAAAATTGCCAGATTAAATGATATCTAAAAGAACTGATACCTGCAGCGCTTCATGATATGTAAAAAAAAAAAGTACTTTACGAACTTAATCGTTGTATCTGGCTAACATTAATTTGTAATTCCATAGTATCAGATTAAAAGAGCTTGATGGAAGCAAAATCTCATAAGATCTCGTAATGACCAGATCAGATGTCCCAATGATGAGATAATGTCATATTTACTATATTCAGTCATTGCTGAGCTACGCTAGCCTCGTGAGACCATCCTGATCTCGCAAGCTTTCGAGGTTTCACCCGCAGATCAGTCTGGCTACTTTCCGTTGAAGAAAATTGGGAGCCGTTCACCAAACGAACGTCCAATCATCGTTGGCTTTGAGGCGGGTTGAGGTGTGACGCATAGAGAAGCGCGACAGTTCAGACTAAAGAACATGGCGGCTTCAGCCGATGAAACTAGCATTAGCGTGGCTATCGAGCAAGTTTTATCGGAATTACAGAGTATTTCTTCACTGAAAGAAGAGCAAAACACTGCTCTGGAGGCTTTTCTCAGAGGAAAAGATGTTTTTGCTCTTCTCCCGACTGGTTTCGGCAAGAGTTTGATCTATCACTTGGCTCCTCTTCGTCGTCTCTCTGTTAGTACGTCATATGCTTCGTTGATCTGATTGGTCTATTTGGCCCGTCTATCACCAACATAGGCCAATCAGCTAACCAGTATTTTCGCCCCTTCCCAAAATTACTTCAACAGAAGGTTTCCAGATGGATATGCGGAGCAAATCCATCTGGCGGAGTCAGGTTAGAGCTACGCTACATGAAACGTGAACAATGAGTGGGTTGTCAGATTTAATCTGCTTTTATTTCCTTCTAGGTATGCGACACTGGGAAATACTGATTTTCCTCAATGTGGATGGAATTAGTTTTAGTTTTTCAGCATTGCGCCGGTACCTTAAGTCCTTAGGATTTTTAGGCGAAAAAGCCCACTCTACTTAGACTCCCTGGAACCGCTCGGTTCCTGCAGGAGCATATAAACCAGCACGGGATACTTTATGGTGATAAATGAAATCATCTGAAATGCATTTCAGCTGGCTTGGTGGTGTCCAGAAGAACTGTTCGGTATCAGCTCAAAAATCCTAGATCCTCAAGGAGTACAGCTGAGGCTTGGAAATCATTTAAAACGACGACCCTCCCCAACTTTATGCAAAATGTCGATTGATATGTCAAACCAAAACTGAAACGGATTACTTGAGCTTTTGACGGATTTTCGCGTAAGGTTATCTGGCTTACTAAATATGATTAAAGATCTCATAATTAAGAGATAATATCAGATTAAAGAGATGGAAACACATTAGTTCAACAAGTTTGAAGTAGTGAACATAAACGTCACATGCGTAGTTAGCCATTTCTCCTGCTAGCGTACTGAATCATTCAACGTCTCCAGAACCAGCATTGATAGTAGCTAACATCGTAAAGTAAATAGTACCTGCCCATGCTAGCTTGCTACCTCTACTTCCTGTTTAGCGTCGCCCTAACAAATGATCACATTACGCTTTGCAGCACCGGGTCAATTAGCCTTAGTGGATTGAAACGAATTTAATTCGCATTTCGTTTTTTAACATAACAATTCAAAATAGACATAACGGTAAACAGGGCTAATGTCCAAACAGAGAAGTGACGCTTTCGCACAACCGAGAGGCAAACGATAAACACATTTTTGAGTTTCTGAGTGAATGTAACCTCGATTAGGAAAGGCGACGTAATATAAATTTAAGTGGCAATACCGTAATAAAGGCTAGCTATAAGTAGCATGGCGGTTAGCTCGCTAACAACTGGCTAGCTGATAGCAGCTAACTTGCATTTTTTTCTCTCTAAATTTAGTGAGTGGTTCTTCTAAGTTTATAAACAAATGAAAACATAAAATTTTATCAGAGAAGTAAATATCAGATGATCACTATAGGTTTCTTTTATTTGGGGGGGATTTTGGCGGGACTAGTGGCTCGTTTTTTCGACAGTAGGCTGACAGGAAATGGGGAATGAGAGAGAAATGCAGGAAAGGACCACAGGTCGGATTTAAACCCAGGTCGGCCGAGGATTAAGGCTTCCGCACATGGGCCGTGCGAGCTAACCGCTGCGCCACCTGCACAACCACTATAAGTGCTTTTCTGTTTTCAATTAGACCAAGAAACTGTTTCTAAAAGGGCAACCTTTTTCCCAAGGCTTTCATGTTTTCTATCCCCAGGTCTGAGTTCTGCAGAGCTCCTGATCCCTGATGAGGACCCCTAAATAGGCTTCCACAGGTGCTGGGGGGCCGGCTGGGTGAAGGAAAGAGCACGGGTTGGGGGGTGTCCTGGATAGAAGCAGGTCTACAGGAAGCCTCTTGTTTTCACAGAGATAAAGGGCTTTCAGGTTGCATCCTGGGCCGTAATCTCTCACGCGCTTCCTGGTTTTGTTCAGGGTGAGGTAAGAGAAAAAAAAACCCACGACAAACTAACCTTCGCCCCGAGAGGCTGATCGATAGCTCCTGATGAGGCAGGATGTGTACATGTGTGAGAGCAGAAAAATGACAGATACAAAGCGCTGGTTTCATTCTTCACCGTCCCCTTGATCAAAAGGATGATTTATTGCTTCATTTATTCCAAGTGCTGCTTCATTAGCGACGGTGATTGTAAAGGTGCGCGTAGAAATTCTCTTCATCCGCTTTCAGAGCGCAATTAACATTGTTCCAAGCTCTTACATCTTAATTACAGGAAAGATAACACTCCTTTCCTTCAAATTTAAAGCCCCACTTAACCGGTCTCTCAGAGCCGGCCTTGAGTTTCCACTTAAGTCAAAATTTGCATAACTGGTTTATTGCAACGTTGGCCTTGAGGAGCGTCTGTAACTTCTGCACTCATAGTTTTTTTTTTTTTAAAGCTAACATTATTTTCTTCTAACATTATATTCCTTTAGCACCTGCTGCAGCCGAAGAGTCAGGGCTGAAGGAGTGAATGCAGGCGCTAGAAATGCAGCAGCATAGTGGAAACTCCCACTAGGACACATGTATTGGTTACTGGTGACCCAAGCAGTGGCAAGTGTTACATAATTGAAGTCACTAATTAAGGATGTACTCCAGACATGATCAGCAGAAAGGTCACGCTCCGGTGACTTGAGAGCAGACTGCTTTGTTTTGCCTTCAAACACCTGAACGTTTGCAGCGGTTAGCTAAGCCGGGACAGGTGAGCTTAGAGAAAATGAAGCATTGCAGGAGAAAAAGCATTTTTTCTTTTCCCGCTGGTGGATGAAGCGATTTCTGAAGCGGATAGCGATAAAAAAAATGTATCCATTAGGTTTAAAGGAAGTAAAAATACTAAATATAATATAAAAAATACTAAATACTAAACCAGGAGATCCTGTGCGAGGGAACTAAACTGCTTCACCAACATGGAGACACAGTGGAGGCAGCATCATGCTGTGGGAGATTCCATGCAACACTTGCCCTTAAAATAAGATAATTAGATTACAAATTAATTAATAATCTGGTGAACTGTAAATTGACTTAAGACGACATGTGTTGTGAATTGGCGCTATAGACATAAACAGAATAAAATTGAAAACACGATAAAGTTAAAACACAATCTATTATTTTCTATTTAATTTTTATACCATTGGTGCTGCTTATTTAATTACTAACTATATTTATGTTTGTAAGTTACTTATGTTTAACCATGTGACCTACTTTACTTTTAAGCCTAACTTGTTGTACATACTTTCAAAGTTTTGTTCTTTTTTTAACTTCACCATATAGAGCGGCAGCCTGAATGTAGGCTTGTATGTATCTGTGTAAGTTGCAAAATATAAATAAAAATTCAGTGAAAGAAAACTAAATCATCTCCTTCCGGTAGTAAATTTACTAACTTATCTGCTCAAATGAGGAAAAAAATAAACGTATATCAAATAGTCTAAAACCGTCCTCGATTTAGCAAGAACTCAGGAATCAATCAAACCATGCACTGAAAAAGAAATGTAATAATTTGATTAAAAAACAAAATTTTTGTGTTTTTCCTCCTGTTTAAATAGATAATGTTCCAACAGAATCAGTTTTTCAGCCCTTAAAATAAGATAATTTGATATTACGCACTAATAATTAATTTTTTTTCTATTCTAATTTTAATTTATTCATTTGGTAAACTATCTCACTTACCTGCTTAAGGAAAAATTGCTTTTATTTACAATTTTGCAGTCAGGAATCTTGTTTTGAGGTTGATATCGTGCAGAAAAGCAGATTCTGTGAGATTTTTTCCACTAAAAATTGGGATTTTGGCCGATATCCGATATGCCGATATTTTAAAACATATATATATCGATATCGATACCGATGTTAAAGCTGGACAAAAATAAGTAGTCATTGAAAATAGCAGTTTTGTTATCCATTTCTGACACTTTGAAAAATAATAAACTCAAATATATTTTCATATGCTGATATCAAATCAATTTTTAAAAACGCGGTATCGATCTATTTTACTTTCAAAATCTCGTGAAATTTCATCGTTCTGTTACAAACTCGTGATATTTTGCTAATTCTTGTGAGATTTTGTTAGAAAAATAGTTCGATACCGCGTCAATATATCAACATATAAAAATATGGCAAAATTTCGTGAATTTTTGGGGGATTTCGTAGCATAACGATGACATATAGCAATATTTCATTAGTAAAAGAGACTGATATGGTGTTTTTAAATGGCAATATATCAGCATATGAAGATAATGGGATATTTTAATGTATCAATATTTTTTCCATCGTCTTTAGAAGTTTTAAGTCTGTAAAAAAGAAGTTTTTGAGGAAGAAGAAGAAGTTTAATTTTTTTTTTGTTTTTTTAGACTTTAGAAACTCAGAAGCTGATCAAATATCGGGTTAAATATCGGTGGGGTGGCCGATGTCCGATATTCAGTTTTAAGACCGATACCGATAGGGGGCCGATTATATCCTGCATCCCTACTAAAAATAATTGCAGTAGTTTTTTACTGCAGTGAGAAAAGTTTACTTGGTAAAACTTCTTGTTTCGAGGATATTTACCATGAGTCTTTCCAAGTGCACTGAAAAAATTATAAAAATGTCTGAAATTAGGTGTATTTACCCTAAATTTGAGTAGGTAAATGAGATAGTTTGCCAATGGAATGAGTATTTTCACTCTTAGAATAAGATAATTAGATAACATGCGCTTGAAATAAGACCATAAAATTGTACTTTCTTATTTTAAATGTAAATTGTCTCGTTCCACTGGCAAAATGTTTCACTTTCCTCCTCAATTTAAGAAAAATTGACTGACGTAGATTAAATTTTTTAGCAGATCATTACACTTATTTAAAGTAGAACTAATAATCTAGCAGACTTTGTTCTTTCTTAGTATATCCATCTCTTTAAGACTTTTTGGATTGTTTTAGGATTGTCAGACTTGGTTAGACGTTATTTATAAAAAGCTTTGTTTGATTTTAAGGCGTCCGCATCGCTTCAAACCTTCGTGTGCATCCACTGGTGTGGAGGGGGACCACGGCGAATCACTCATGGGTTAAATGGGCCAAAGTAGATGCTGCATGCCCCCCCCCCCCCCCCCCCCCCCCCCCCCAACCCCCCCCCCCCCACCCCTCCCTTTTAGTTCAGGCTGCCCATTCTTCTCCCATTAATCCTGTGTGTGGATGTTTATCCATGTTGACAATCAGCGTCCCAGTCGGCCTTCCCTCTGTCTCACAAACACCATGACTAAGGTGTTTTTTTTCTCTCTCCTGCAGCAGCTTTCATTACTCCGGCTTTTCCCTGCCCGGTTCGAGGGTTTTTTAGGACGGGGTAGTGAGTCTGTTAGTCCCTGAGCAACCGGGATGTGAATATGAATGTACCCCCCCCTCCTCTCAGGAGGGCCATTATCAGTTCTGTGTGCTACTGGGAGAAAAATCAATATGGTCATCATAAAGGGCTGGCAGAACGCCACAGGCCGCGCCGCTTTCAGCCACCACGGCGGATTACTCTTCATCTGCTGTCATCTGGTTATGTCCACGCAGACGGCGACACGGCGAGCCCGCTATAAGGTCAAGCACACGTAAAAGGCGTGAGACATCCGACATGTAAAGGTAGAGAAAAAAGACAAAGCCAATCAGATGGTCTGAGCTGGAGGTTTCTGAGGGAAGGGGCCCCCTCGCCGGGCCCGCCTTCTGCCTATTGTGTCTGTCCAGTCTTTTTCATTAACCGCTCCACTGAGGACCCCGAAGAGGAGGGGTGGAAAAAAAAATAAAACGAGGCGGTGGTCATGATGTGGGGACGAGGAGGGGGTGAGGCACTCGGTGTTACCCTGAAGATGATTAAAGAACACATCAGCAGCGTTTACCTGACATTTATCAGTCAGGGAGGGGGGAGCAGGTATTACTGAAGGCTTCATTCTATAGAGTGAATTCTGTTTCATTATTGTTGCAAATCATACATGGAAATGGAAAAAAATGTTGTGAGTAACTTTGGTGTTTTCTCATGTTGTTTTTTTTATATAATTTTACAAATTTTTCTTTTTTATTTCTTTTACAGATTTTATTTTTTTTCTTATTTTATTTTTATTTACATTTTCCATGCTTTTTTTTATTTTTCAAAAATAATTTTTCGATTTTTATTTCCTGATATTTTATAATCAACTAATTTTTTCCAAGTTTTTTTATACTTATTTTTACATTTCTGTTTGGGCTTTAAGCCCAATATAAAAACCCGCTCTTGACCAATAATAATGTTGCTAACGTTGACACGGACCAATAGAAAATCGTCTTCCAGAGGAAAGCCCGCCCTCAGAAAGGGTGAACTTGTAATCTGTAAAAAGAAGGCTATTACATAAAATCTGAAAAACTGAAATAAAAAAAAATAAAAAAAAGGGTTGCTTTCAAATTATTATAATATATACAAATTTTTAAAAATAAATCTGGAAAAACTAAATCTAAAGTAAAGAGAAAAGTTATGCTCAAAACATTTTCTGCTTAAAATGTTTATGGAGGTTTCATTCCTGGATTGCTTTTTTTCCCTATTTGCAAAAAATGCTTTAGCTTGGAACAATAATGGATAAAAATTCACTCCATACAATTTGGAATTGGACTTTTTCTATGTAATATCCATACGGATATTGGATTGTGGGTGTTTATCTGAAGCAGAGCAGACATGTCAGCACTGTGATGCCTCATTATTTATATGAAGGGTTAGGGAACATGACTAACTCTGGAGGAGCTGCAGAGGTGCACGGCTCAGACACTGTTTTAGTTGTGGAATCCACCAGTCTGCCAATAATTAATGAAGGGGGGATATGAAGTCCTAGTGAATGAAGTTCTCTGGTCTGATTGAACAGTTTGGTCTACATGCAGAACAACGTCTACATTATAAAAACACCAGAACCCGGCAGCATAAACGTTCTACCCAGCTGTCAAGCATGGTGGTGGAGCTATAATGGTGTGGGGACGTTTCTTTTAGCAGGGGCAGCAGTGGTTTTCTGAGTTAACTTCCATCTTTAATAAAAGTCATTCCTCACCAATCAGCCCTGAGTTTAAGCAAACTTTTAGGTAAAGCTGACTGTATAGAGTCTCTATATTCCCTCATAGCACAGCTAGCGCTGTCAGCTAGCTTGTGGCTGTTATAGTCGCACGCCTCACTGTTTGCTGACCTCCAACCAGATGGACTCAGCCCTAATATAACATGCAGCCCACCTCTCAGCTCTTATTGCAACGCAGACTGGATCAGGTATAAATACAGAGCGATACTGGAAAAATAAACACCGACCCCCGCCGACACACAGTGCAACAAAACTTTGCCGATACAAGTAAACAAAAACAAAAAAAAGGCAAATATCGGCCATAAATATTGGCTGAATGATGGATCGGTCTGCTCTAGTCTGGAGCTGCATAAATAGACACATTTTAATAAATAAGCATTAAATGAATTGTTTTATCATGAAAGGGAGGGGTGTAAACTGAAATCTAGATTTATTGACTGTAGAACAAAATAACTGTTAGAAAAACAAAGAAGACGCCTCTTTATTTAGTAGATTCAGATTCATTAAAGAGGGATCCATCTTCATAACTTCATAAGCTTCCAAATGGATTTTATTTCTTTAAAAACCTTTATGCTGAAGGAAAACTTCTATGGTAAAATATTAGCAGTAGATATGAAAGGCTAAATCACCCACTTTCCCTTGTTTTCTAATTTATTTTCACGACATGAATGCGTTGAGTTTTCAGGGAGTACCTGAAATGTGTTCTTTAGAAATTTTTTGTCATTGGGTAAAAAAACAACAACTTTTAAATATAAAATTGTCCAAAAATCTCAACTTCTCTTGTGCAAAAGTTTAGTTTTTTCTTCATTTTTAAACTTTAAACTGTAAGTAAATTGACAGTTTTGTAAAAGAAATATGAGAGTATGTTTCCTGCAGTATGTATTTAACAATATTCAGAAAAAAAGGCTAATTTATTCAAATATTTATACAAATTTTAGTGGCAAGACATTTCAAAGTGCCGTACATTAGAAAAACAATTTATTTAATACATTTATTCAAACCTTAAACGGGTTCATAATAGGGCAGAAAGCTATTAATCGGATGAATCGATTATTAAAATAATCTCTATTTAGTAATCTACAAATTAGGGGAAAAAAAGAGAATTAAAAAAAAGATAAAAAAGGAAAAAAAACGCAAAAAAAGAGGAAAATCTAAAAAAGAGAGAGAAAGAAAATCTATTAATTGTTATCTGGGGTATAAAGATTCTAAAAACATGCCCGTACCAGAAAGAAAATATATAAAATATATATATATATATATATATATATATATATATATATATATATATATATATATATATATATATATATATATATATATATATATCAAGTGGAAAAAATGTTAGTTTCACCTGGTTTGATTTCATAAAAGCCTTCTTTTATTTTCCTTTGGCTATTTCATTATTAATCCAATCAATTCTCGACAAATTAATCAATTTGCAAAATAACCCTTAGCTGCAGTCCTAGTTTATAGTCACCTGATGACATTGTAAGTATAGCTGTGTGTCGTCTGCATAGTGTCGATAACTTGTCTATTAAGATTCTGGGTTGTGAGGAAGATGTAGACATTGAATAGAAGAGGCTCTAAAATGGAGCCTTGTGGAACGCCACATGTGATTGTCGAGGTTTCTGATGTAAAGTTATCTACTGACACTAGAGGCCCTTTAGGGGGCGTTAAACCGACCCAGTTTTCGTGGGGCTCTAATCAATCAAGTGAACTTTTATTTAAATTGGCTGAATTCAAAAACTGGTTCTTTGGATTTTAAAGGTTGAAGACTCCTGGTCTAGTCAAAGTCCAGACCTTTGAAATCCAATTTTAAGGCTGAGATATTATGTAGAAAGGACTGAAGAGAAATGTTGGTCTTTAAGCTTTAATTGAAGTTTAAATTAAAGTTTTTCTTTCACCAGAAATCAAAAGGAAGCTATCAGAACCCTGTATTATATCAGACATCCAGTGAATATCAAAAGCAAAACACAAATAGGACGCCAGGTCAGAGGCAGCGCAGGGATGGGAGGATTCAGGTGAGAGCGGCGGCCGCACCGACTGCTGCAATGCCGGCCCCTTAAGAGGCCCCGGAGGCTGCGTGAGAGAAGGATTTAAAAAATTCTGCAAATGTTCCGCGGATTCCACCCTCACTGGGACCTTTGCAAGGAAGAAAAAAAAAAAAAGAATGGGTCGTATGCAAATGGCCTGCACAGTGTGGCTGGAGAAGTTTCCCACAAGCTGAGTGTGAAAAGGGCTCTCCCTCCCCATGCCGGGCCCGCTGAATGGTCCTTTTCTTCTGCCGCTCAAAGTGTATGAGGTAGAGAGCAGGCTACTGCAAAGGTAACTATGCTCTTTCTCCTCAGAACCCCCCCCCCCCCCCCCTCTACCTCCCCACATGACTCACAATGGTTCATCACACAAACCCCAATAAAGCACATCCGAGCACAGTTAGAGGGGGTTACTGACACTGACTCAGGAGTTTAAAAAAGAAGGAGCACCTTTTTATAGGCTAATGCTCTCCTCCTCCGTAGGAGCAGCTAATCATTAACAGAGATCCGCTGCTTCGCGGCGGAGGAAGCCACCCAACGTAAACCGAAAAGAAAAACCGTCAACAAGTATATCTGCGGTTGGTTTGTTTCCGGCGAGACAAGGGCGAGTCGTCCGCCGCATCTGCTGCAGCAGACGCTCCTCCACTTGTCACCTGTTGTACCCCCTCCTCCCTTTCTCCCTCTGCAGGGAACTCGGTTTAGGACAGGAGGGAAGGGTAAGGTGGGTAGGAACCCCCCCATCATTGAACAGACTTCAACACAAACACAATTGGACATGCTGGAAGACACACAATGGCACAGAGGGGGGAAAGTGAAGTCATACTCTAAGAACGCATGGGTGCCCAGGTCAGGGGGCAGTCAGACCCCCGCCCCCTCCAATCCCCCCCCCCCCCCCCCCTTTAGCTACTGTGTCTCACTATTCTCCCAAAAAATAAAGGCCAAGCTGTGGAAGGAGGAGAGACGGAGCGATTTTCCTCCTACTTGGCGCTTTCAGATGCAGCTCACTGTGGAAGCTGCTCAAAAGCTGAGAGATAAATGAAAAATTTCCTCCTCGGCCAAACGGAGAGGTGCTGGTGTGTGGTGGTGGGTGGGTGGGTGGGGGGGGTTTGGACCCCTAAATGTAAACAGATGTCTGTTAGAAGGCAGGAGTGGGTAACCTCCTCCTTCACCTACTGCTGTTCCTTCCCTGAGATCCGCGTCACGTCGGAGGTTTCCGGGCTGTTTCTGGAGCGCGACGTTTAACTGAGGCGTAGTTTCACCACCAGGCCTTTAAACTCCACTCTATTACATAAGCTTTGGTTTTTTTTTCTTCTTTTAAAGTGGCAGTGGGTGTAGGCATCAGATGGAGCCCAGAGAATCGGCTTCCTACGTTCTCCTTGTTAAAAAAGGAGGGGGGGGGGAATCTATCTGTTCCAGAGTTCTTCTTCAATCAAATATTTGATTGAATCTAAACAGAGAGCTTTCATTAAGAAAGATTAAGAAAACAGGATGGATGGATGCAAAATTTACCCTGAGTTACTTTTATGGGGTCTTATGCATATTTGTGAAATCCATAAAAATAAACAAAATCCCTTTTTCTTTGCCTCCTTAAAACTCCCTACCTGGATGCATGAGCCCCCCCCCCCCTTTAGAGGGCATATTAACCGGCCTCCCAGCCCTGTTTATTTTTTGCAGAGAATGTTAATGCCCGCTGCATTCCTCTATTCCCAAACCGCAGCCAGAGGAAAGCTGATGGCCTCCCCATGGAGGTTAAGGTGACGAAAGGGGACGCGACTCGGAACACCTGTCGTCCTGCAGCCTGTTAACACCTCTATGTTTACAATCAGGGAATGGAGCTCACCTTGATCCAACCCCCCAACATCACTGCCAGGCGCAGCCAATGCCCATAAAGGCCAATTTATGCTTCTGACGCATAGCCTCTGCAACCATCAAATCTGTCTCTGCCTCAATAAAATCCCGACTATGTGTCGGACCGTCCCAAAACCGGCGCATACCTCAAGCGGAAGTGCGCAGACAAAAAGCAGGTTATCCTTCTCGATTCCGTGCCGGGAGCACTATTTTATTAAAAAGACGAACAACTACAATGGACAGCTACGACGAAAGGTTGATCAGGGAGGTTCGGAAGCACAAACACATGTACGATGCCTCAGACAAATTCTATGAAGATGCCAAGGTCTCTGCCAAAACGAAGTTCTCGTGACCATCCGCCGAAGTTCTCGCAAATTCTCGAATAGTTGAATTTTTTATATTTTAAACGTTTGTTCAAAATTGACATAATGGTAAACAGGGCTAATGTCAACACAGAAAGGTGACGCTTAAGGCCAATTTATGCTTCTGACGCATAGCCTCTGCAACCGTCAAATCGGTCTCTGTGCGCAACCACGCCCCCCGCACAAAGGCTCTGCAACCGTCGTTGCGCACCTCAATAAAATCTCGACTACGCGTCGGACGGTCCCAAACCCGCGCAGACCTCAAGCGGAAGTGCGCAGACAAAAATCAGGTCGTCCTTCTCGATTCGGTGCCGGGGCGCGCCATTTTTAAAAACAGACGAACAACTACGACGAAAGGTTGATCAGGGACGTTCGGAAGCACGGTCGGATGCCTCAGACAAATTCTATAAAGATGCCAAGGTCTCGGCCAAAACGCCGAAGTTCTCTTGCGAGTTCTCGAATAGTTGCATTTTTTATATTTAATAAGTTTGTTCAAAGTTGACATAATGGTAAACAGGGCTAATGTCCACACAGGAAAGCGATGCTTAGGGCCAATTTATGCTTCTGACGCATAGCCTCTGCAACCGTTGTCGTGCACCTCACGGACGGTCGCAAACCAGCGCAGAACTCAAGCGGAAGTGCACAGACAAGAAGCAGCTGTGATTGGTCCTTGGTTTGCCGTTCCGGCTGTCTGTTTGGTTGTCCTTCTCGATTCGGTGCTGGGGTACGCCATTTTTAAAAATAGACGAACAACTACGACGAAAGTTTGATCAGGGACGTTCGGAAGTACAACCACATGTATGATGCCTCAGACAAATTCTATAAAGAAGCCAAGGTCTAGGCCAAAACAAAGTTCTCGTGACCATCCGCCGAAGTTCTCGCGAGTTCTCGAATAGTTGAAATCTGGGGCGCGCCATTTTTAAAAACCAAGGAACAACCACAATGGACAACTACGACGAAAGGTTAATCGGTCTTCTTGCCAACTCCATTAACAGAACCTGCTCCTCTTCGATGTCTAGCAACTCTAGA